>NC_046375.1:26083146-26383146 GCF_011125445.2 Fundulus heteroclitus
AAAAGTGGGTCGCAAAGAATCTGCTCATGGGCAGTCAGCTTTGTTGCTTTGCTCAAAAATGGTCAGATCAGAAAACTCTTTCTTTCCACGCAGGTTATCTTTCTACATAATTGATATTCTCCAATCAGTGCACACCATTAAGCAAAACAGCCTTCTCTGACGCAGCAGAAAAACCAATCAAGAAGAAGCTTTGCTTGCGGACTTACAAACAAATATTGGCCGTTTGAAAAGTAAGTAAAACATTTTTCGTTAGTTATATATATGGTACTGGTGTACCGCTGTGCCAGAGAGTGGGTTTACTGACACCTTCAAGTTTGTTAACCCTGTGAAGAGAGAAACATTGCATTTTAGGTTTGCGAGTCAGTGGTTACCATGGAAACGAGTCAGAAAATTTTGGATAACTTGCTTTGCTTAGCGACAGTATGGTGCATAAAACGGATAATTAATCACTCAGAACCTCCCGAATTTAAAGTTATTAAGATCAAGACTGGCAACTGGATTATACTTGGTTAAATTGTTTAAATCGTCTCCATAGTCCTCACTGAGTTGCTCTTTACAGTTAGCGTCTTTTTTTGAAAGCTACTTTTTCATTTGTGGGCTGCACAGTGTGGCAGTGGGGTAGCATTGCTTGTGTGTTTAGCACATTATACATCAACAACTGCCATGTATGAAACCATTTTTAAGCCAAGGTGGAAAACATTGTTAAAAATCTACCTTATGTGTAATGATGGTGCAAATAAGGCTGGACGATACAGAAAAAAGGCATATCGATAAAATATAAATCATATTGTTCGATATGGATAGTTATCAAAAAAATCAAAACATCCATTTTAAGTGTAGCCATGACCATTTTATGGCTGCTGCTTAGTGCTGAATAAATGGATTCAAACGCAACCCTGCATTCAACCAACATTTTACTAAAACTGTAAGTCTGAAAAAAAAAAAAAAAAGAAACATGTGCTCGAACTTTTTGAAGACTGGCAGAGCTTTCCTAGGTTTGCATTTGTGATTGGTTGGGAGGATGTAATTTTCTTTTCTTGAATTGAACTACACTATCGATCAATATATATTGTTAGGTGCAAATAGTCTGAGTATGTGTATTAAGACTAACTGATTCTTCTTGCCTTTTACCAGGTTATGTTTTGTCCATTTTGTGGTGGGAACCTTCATGTTGTTCTGTCCTACTGTGGCTCATGCGGCAGAAATATTCAGTTTTTAAAGACTCCATCAAGATGACAGTATGTTTTTCTCTGAAAGTTGTTGATATCCATATAAATTACTGACTTTGTACTGTTTATTCATCATTCAGTAAATATATATTCTTAAGAGTGTCTTATTCCTTCCCCTCAGATCCTCAAGCCACAACAAGCAGATGATCTTATCGCGAAGTAGTTTCACGGAGGGCCACAGTTATGAAGTAATTAGAGACTTCCTTGCTGCCAAACACAATATTTCAGTGAGTCTTAGCACTTTTAAAAGAAGATTACAAAGTGCAGGCCTGACCAGGGGCACAACTTACACACCAATTGCTACTGTGCATTGCAGCTATTTCTGAAGAACTTAAGGGATCAGGCCAACTGCTGGGTTACCAAGCAATGTGGCAGACCCTCAAACAGAAGTATTCTACTATATTATCTTATGACAAATTAAAACCCTATGGAATTGCAATAAGTGGCTGCATTGATGGGTTCTCCAGAAAAATACTGTGGCTCAAATGTGGAAAGTCCAACAATGATCCTAGGATTATTGCTCAAAATTATTTGGAGTGCATTTCTGAGTTTGGAGTTTTTCCAATGCGCCTCCAGACTGACTGTGGAACAGAAAAATGGTTTGATGGCAGCACTTCATAGTTCCTTTAGATCAGTGCACACAGATGGATTTGCAGGAGCCAAAAGCCACATGTATGGGACCAACGTATTGAACGTATTGATAGCAGGTGGTCATACTTTTGGAAACAAAGGTTATTGTCACATAATTCAATTTGTTGAAGTTATTATGAATTAATGCATCTACTTGACATTTCTGTGACTGTTACATGTGATTATTCTGGTCTATATACACACATTTAGTTCTGGGTTTATCATATACACTAGTGTCGGCCTGAGACTGGTTGTGTTAATTTTAAAATTGCTTTCATATAACTGCTTCTTTAACTATTGAAAATTGCAGTAGGTCTCTAAAAGCAACTTCAATTATTATTTAGTGCTTTCTTGGGGCCAAAGTCCCATGTTAATAAGACGCTTACTTTAACTAGGAGTCAGTTCTGGATGGATCTGCTCAGTGACTTGAGGGAAAGGCACCTCTTCAATGGCAGCAGACAACACATGTGTCTGGTGCGATACTGTTTCCTGGGAGTTCTTCAGAATGAACTGGACCAATACAAACATCTATGGAACACTCACACTATTCGCCCTGTTCGCCAGTCCAAGTGCCCATCTGGGAAACCAGAGGCTATGTATCACCTGCCTCACAGGTGTGTATTGCATTTTAATGTAAAACAGAAAGATAATTGGATAATGCTTTTTATTATAAAGCATACATCTATTTTATGTTCATAGGGACAGATACAAGAACATAGATCAGGAGAATTTGATGACAGCATCACATCATTTGTAGCCATAACTAATTTGCAACACCATCCCTAGAAGGATTTTTAACAGTTTGTTTACATAAAAAGTTAAAACTGAAGCATGCAACGTTTATGGAAAATATGTTTTTTAGATATTTGTTGAAATTATCATTGTGTCATCACAGCATAAGACAGGTAATCTATGAAAGAAATTCAGGCTCCTCTGCCTTCCCAACATTAACTGCAGCAAAGAACATACTTTTGTAAAACTTGCATACTGCAGCCTTAAGACCAACAGTAAATACAATAAAACGACCCAACAGATGTAAAATAATGTTTTTAAAAATATTGAATCAAAATTAATTAAAATATTTAAAAATTAGAAGTTTCTGGTCCACCATCAGCCAATTCTTATGATTTGAAGTCAATACATTAATGTGAGTTGAGATCTTAAAATGAGATGGTAGTGAGTTCCAAATGTCACAACTAAGCTTAATTTTTGCAACTGTCAGTAAATGTGGACTTTTTTTCGTACTTCCTCAGATTCAACAGGAGAGTGGATTCCCTGCATCTGCACAAGCCTTGAGCCAATTAAACACACTCATGCCCGCGGCAGGAACTCAAAGTGATGATGATGACGAACAGGAAAATTGCTTTGAAGAACTGCAGCGACAAAGTGGTTTGTCACCACCTCTTCAATGGGAAGCTGCTGTACAAATATACATCACTCTGAAGAACATGGCTGATCTATAAAATGTTAAGACTGTAAAATAAACAACAATGTAAATAGAAAAGTCATTCAGGTTTTGTATATTTATTTTTACAAGCAATACAGCAACTGTTGCTTAAATTGACAACATAAAGAATGTTATAAACAGTTGGTTTCAACAATATGATTGTAACATTGTGTTGTCTTTCAGACCAAACTACACAACAAAACATAGAAATTTGGGAACAAGCTAATGCAGTAGAACTAATATATGTATATACACACACACATAGAACCCACACAACTAGAATCCAAAACTTTTACAGATCTTGCCCAAAATAACAACAGCTGCATATTGACTAAAGGCATCCAAAGCCAGGGGAATTCTTAATCCCAAAGTTCAAGTTGTGCTTAAATGTAATGTAGCTGTCCAAGAGGGGCAGCTTTAAAGTGTTGGCACATGTATTTGCCATGGGGAATTTTGAGGTGTAAATATATTCAAGATGTGGCTGAGGGTCCATACCAGCAGGAGGAATAGATGGCACACCTGTTGCAAACATAAGTACATCCTCCAGGGTCACCTCACTGTTATTTTCTGAAAGTAGAAATAAATACCAACACCGATACATCATAAGTAGTTAATTTTCATTGTAATTAGTGTGATGTGGAACAAATAAACCAACCTTCACAGTCAAGACGGTAGTCGGCCCAGAAACTTGTTGTTTTGTTCTCCTGGGCTCTCCGGTTGCTGCCATCTGGACTAAGCTCTGGTCGGAAGAGATTTTCAATGTCCCCAGCAGATAACTTTCTCTCAGAATGGCACAAGACAGGAGTCAGCGCCATAGGATATTGCCGCAGAGCTGTTAAAAACTGGAAAGTAGCAAGTCCATTCTTGAATCTGAAATGCAATAACAGGTTGCTTAGGAAATTAAAAGTACAATTTGTATCAGCTACTAAGCATTCAAATGAAACACCTGTTTTATACCACTCAGTTATTGCATTTACCTTTTAAAATCAGAATCACTTTATTAATCCCAAAGCGAAATAATTTTCGCGACACGCTCCAGATATACAAAAAAATATATATTTATATATATATATATATATATATATATATATATATATATATATATATATATTTATTTATATATATATATATATATATATATATATATATATATTATTTATTATTATTTTTTATTTATTTTTCCACATCGTCACTATCACTTTAATTTAGATCTATATATATAGATCTAATTTAAAGTGATAGTGACGATGTGCAAAAAAATAATAATAAATTAATAAATGTCAATACAGAGGGGTGGTGTCTGAATCACTGAGGGAGGCATTATAGAGATTGATGACCAGAGGCATCAATCTGGCGCTCTGTGGTGCATCTGGGTAAGAGGAGTCTTCTGCTAAAGGAAAAAGCAACATCAGCAATAACAAAAAACAACTACCTTTCGATTGCGCTGTGATTCCTTTCAATTATGTACCACTTGAGGTACTCATTCACTATGGAGTGCTTTTCCTCCAATGAATTGACACGGTTTAAGCATCCTGCTGTCAGCAACATGGTACTGTGATGTACCACTAAGTCTCTGAGGGTCTGCAATGAGGAAGCATTCTGGATCTGAAAAAATAGAAGATGAACTTTACTACTTTCAGATAAAAGACGTTAATTATATATAAATACAAATATCAGAATAATCATTTGAAATAACATTTCAAAAGAGATAAAAATGCTAACATTTATAGCACACAACCTCAAGTATTGACCATCATACCTCTCGTAACACTTTCCCTATTTCTTCATCTGTCACGTCTGTTACAGATGAGTGGAAACTGGACTGCCCTGAGATGTAGTTGACCTATCCCTTGAAAGGAAATTTGGACCAGGTCCACCATGTACTATGGACATGGCAATCATCTTCCCTGCCAAACTATACTCATCCTCTCTGATTGCTGCTCATGAAAATGCAGAATAATTTAGTGGTCAATCGTTTTAAATCACACAAATATGGCATTGTTGAATAATTTAGTTATTTTAAAACATTCCACACAAAATAGTACCATTGGAATTGTAGACAAGGAAGCGACTTTCTGCAGGTCCATCATATATGGATCGTTCCTTCAGAATTTTCATCAGGAGTGAGATGAATTCCCTTTTTGGTCCACCTGTATCAAGACCATCCTCAAACCTGCCAGCATCATCTGAAAACTTCACTTGGAGATCCTTCTTTTCAGAGAATGTTGCCCTTTTGAATCCTCTGACGGCTCCATCCCAGATGTCCGACCGGCAGATATTAAGTCTGTTTACAGCATGGCGGTCAATTTGGAGTGCCAGGTTTGCAATTATTTCTGGTGCGGAGAGCTTTTCCACCCTACCGATAGACAAATAGTGACTATGGTCATACTAATATATAACTTTAAGCATGACCGCTGATGTGTTTAACCTGAAAAACAACATTTATAAGAATTAATTTCTTACTCAGAATCCTCTGGAAGATCAAGACTGGCTGCATCACTCCCTGAGTCCTCTTCATCGTTGATTATAATGGGCGCTTACGGTTCTGTGTATCTGCTAAAATACACAGAACAGAGGATCATCATTGTCATGATGACAATTAGTCCGTGGGCCAGAATCTGTAGGACGTCTCCTTAAGAAGTTTCATATGAACTGTCAGGGGGCAACCAGTGCATCCATCCATCCATTCATTAGTTTTCTAACAAGGTTATCCCTGCTGGGGTCATGAGGGGTGCCGGTGTCTATATTCAGCTGTCAATGGGCGAGAGGCGGAGTACAACCTGGACAGGTCGCCAGTCTATCACAGGGCAGAAATAGCCCAGTTTTTTGCCCAATTTGCTGTGATATCACCAAGACCTGCTGTGCTAGGATAGCACAGGCACGGCGCGTATCAGTTTAGATTTTTTATCAGCTATAACTTATTAATGTGCAAGTGAAAACGTGGGAACATTGTTTTTTTTTTTTAGATCACTGCTATGTGTAGCAACTTATCCAAGTGCAAGAAAGTTTCCCCCTGACAGTCCATATGAAAAGTCGTTCTACAGATTCTGGCCCACGGCCTAAATGATGATCCTGTAATCAATCATAACACTTCAAATCAGGAGAGAAAAGAATACCTATAGCACGTAGTTCCTATTGCATCCATTGTATTTTCTGGGTCCTGTTCTCCACCAGAAAGTAAGATCTGTATAAAAACCATAAGAGGGATTAGACTTGGCAAGTAAAAGCACTTAAAGGTATAGTTAATGGTATCAGACCTATTCAGAACGACATTGCTCTAATGTAAGCAAATATGGTTGACGATGAAGCCTTTTTTCCTGTTACTTTATGTACCATAAGACAAATTAATTGTAGATTTTTTTAAAGACAAGGCTACATATGAACAAGACATATTACAGTTAAAATGGCCTAGTCACATATCGTGACTTTACAAATTTTACTCTGGTTGCATACAAAGGCTTTCCAATAAAGTGTGGTACACTGTTGGCTTATTGTATTCTATTTTTGCATTCTAAAGTTTTTGTTTGCTTCATTTCTTGCTTTAGTTTTTCCTGTATTTACCCTAATAAGATGACCAGTGTGACCAGTGTGACCAGTTATGATATTGCGCATTCTTGCAGTGACTAAACAAGGAAGTAATGGAGCCGAGCAAGCCAGCATCTTCCCAAGGGCTGTGTGAAAAGAAAGTGGAGAAGTCCAAGATCAAGCGTGATAAAGCACAAAAAAATACAAATGACATTGTTAATGTCTGCCTATTGTGCCCCGTGCAAATATTTTGTTCAGGCTCAAAGGGGATGATGTGAACACTATCGGGACGAACACTTGGCATAGTTCAGCTTATTTTATCATGAACAGGTGTTTTTTGCTTTTTTTGCTTTGTTTTTTATAATCATAGTACATGATTGGGCCCCTGAAAAACTCATATTATCGGAGTTGCTGAATCCAAGTCTGAAGATTCCCTGCCATGATCACTGGTGCTGTGCAAGTTGGGTCTAAATGGCTGGATAAAGAAAAGAAATATGTCTCATAAATGCACTTAAGATTTGTTTAACAGAACAGTATAAGCATAGTCAGTATGCCTCATGTGTTTAACATCCTGCCAAAAATGGTTATGTAAATACTATCTCTGACTTGTAAGCACATGTAAAATAGCAAATATTACACTTACTACTGTATCAGCCAAATTAAATTCTTTAGTACTTCTGCTTGTTATAATCGCTTCAGAATCAGAAGAGTCTGAGGTTGATTGCGGTGCTGTAAAATACAAAATCAGACATGAGGGTATAATTTGTTTAAATTGGATGATGGAACAATACACTTAAGACACAAATAAGTTCAAGAGAGACTTTTTGTAATGTTATTTATTTAAGAGTAACTTACATTCAGTAAGGAAATCTTCAACTGTGCAAAGGTAAACTGTGATGCGTTGATAGGCTTTCCCTAGTGCTTCTTTGTACAGTTTCAGAGAGAATGCTGTTTCTGTCCCTGGTATATTGGTTATCTTTGTACCGTCAGGGTAGAGCAGAAAGTAAGGGCCACTTCGAAAATGTTTGTTAAAGGCCATCATTTTTGTTCTGCTTGCTCTGCTCCAAATCCTGGTGGCACAACAAGGGGAAGTACCATTCCTCTGACTCACTGCATGAAAAGTGTGATTTTCGTCACTAAGCGGCACTGTATATTGTCGTGGAAGTTCAGGTTAACGGCTGTTCACGGTAATTTGCAGGCAACACCGAAAACTGCCGTGAATTGTCAGAAATTGTCGTGGGCCTTGCTTGGCGTGGTCCCCCCATGACCCCCCCTCCTCCTAATTCTAGGGGAGGCTTTAACATGTAAATGAAAATGCTGTGAGCTATACAAACGCAAATCAGTGTTGCAAGGGGAGGTTTCGCCTTTCTTAGCAAGACAGAGTCACATTTCTTCCTTAATGCAGACTTTAGCTGTGGGTGATTGTAGAATGGTATGTGACCACAAGTCTTACAAACCTTTGTGCCATCCCGTCTGAGCTCGTAGGTTTCAGTAAGCATGTATAGTGATATATATTTTGGACAAACCACATACTGTAAGAAGTTGTCACGGAGGACACCAGTCCATTTCCTCAAGGAGAATAAAGTCTTTGGAATATTGCTTGCAAAGGCAGTGAGGGAATTAGCACACACAGACAACATTTCCAAGTATCCACATGAAATGTTTGATGCACAGAAGAAGTGATGTGATGGCATTGTCAGAAATCTTGAAGGTTGATTGCCATGACAAAAGCATCATGGCCAGAAGTTTCATCAACAAGTCTCCTGGTTTTTCACTTGTGGACTGATCACTTCGTAAAATGTGTTATTTAGTTAGAAGTTATAAATTTACTGAAGGCTGTGGCTGGAAATAATTGGGGTGCAGATAGACAATCATTATTAAACATATATATGGCTCTCATGAGATCAATAATACATTATGGCAGTTTCATTTATGGAGCAGCAGCTAAAACAACATTACAAAGAATAGATGGATTACAAAGTAGGGCTTTACGTATATGCACAGGAGCAGTGAAAACAACACCTATCAACGCTCTTTTAGTAGATACTGGAGAAACTCCACTGGAATTCAGAAGAATGAAATTAGGTTTAGTATATTGGATGAAAATTAAAAGTAGTATGGATGAAAATGTAAGTTCAACAATTTTACAAACTTGTTGGGGATAAAAGGACAGGCCAAGAATGGAGTCTTAAAGGATTATTGGGAAATAAAGGAAATATAAAGGATATTTATAGATTAAGGAAAGCATTATTTATTTATTATTATTTATTATTATTTATAAATAATTATTTATTATTTATTATTTATTAAATTAACAAATAGAATTTAATAGATGTAAAACAGTGTTGCTACACACTCATGAACAGTAGGTGGCGGTATGCACCTTAAAGTTGCTTGCGATCCGCCATGATAGAAGAGAAGAAGAAGAAGAAAAAGAAGAAGAAGAAGAAGAAGAAGAAGAAAAAAAAAACGTGCTGAGCGCTCCGCTCCTGAAGATGAAATAAAACCACAACAGCTGGTAATGGCTGGACGACGTCTCGCGTTCAACCCGCCTTCAACTTGCAAGAACAAGCTTTATTAAAGTGTATTTTTTGTGATTCTCAGTAAGCAGTACGCCGTCTTCACAACTCGGAGACAAATTGCAGGCGCTATGAACCGGAGCAAGTGTAAGATTTAAAGAATATGCTTTCATTCTGCGGTAAAAGGAAATAGATACGGATAGATACCGATCATAACTGTACATTTTGTTTTCACAGACTAAGCACGCCTCATAATGAGGCGGTGACCTCCTATTTGCTCTGAGCAATATATGCAAGTCCAGATTTACACGATGTTGATAAAGACGACATTGTGTGTAAGTGACTTGTTTTACTGTTTTCTCCTTCCTTGTTACTGTGACTTGCGTTTGATTTTTATTCATACCACTCTCATTTAATTGTTTTCCAGCCGCCTGTAAGACGTATTATGAGACGGTACGCAGGAGCTGAAGCTGCCAAGAGTTCAGCTCGGAGTCGAGCTAGAAGAAAGAGGGTAAGACTTTATTTGGTGACTATTTTTCAGGTGCATTGATAGATGTGTTGTGTCCATACGCAGTGCATCCCATCGCACAGTACTTATTCATTTTTTTTTTTTTTTTTTTTTTTTTTTTTTTACAGCTGCTGGAATTGGGGCAGAGTGTGCAGGCGGATGTGGAAGTGGAACTCTGGAAGTCCGCCACCGTCGACCTCGTGTCTGGCGAAGAAGATGGCGTCGTTGGCGGAGTCTCTGGATGGATTGTACGGCCGCCGTCATTTCGTAGGCTGGATCTCTCTGAACTCTGTGTGAAGCTGCAGTCCCGGTTAGAGGCGACGCCGAAGTACAGAGCCACGCACAGTAGGCGTCTGCACAACGGACCTGCCTCGGAAACAACGCCGCCAGTTACCTCCAACCCCGAGGAGGCAAACGGACAGT
This sequence comes from Fundulus heteroclitus, assembly GCF_011125445.2. Taxonomy (NCBI): domain Eukaryota; kingdom Metazoa; phylum Chordata; class Actinopteri; order Cyprinodontiformes; family Fundulidae; genus Fundulus; species Fundulus heteroclitus. Next base: position 26,093,428 of record NC_046375.1, read on the forward strand.
TCACGGAGTTGTAATTTTTGGATACCTATGTGTGGGCAGATCCTCGCGTTGTATATAGTTGTGTTTGTTTTAATAAAGCTCTTTCTTTGCATAAACATCTTCCTGGCAAATTTTCATTTCCTGTATAAATTCATTCATGTCCTTGATGGTAGCCTAATAATAGTGTAGTAGTGTAGGATAACATGAATATACAGCATAATATGAATATATATATATATATATATATATATATATATATATATATATATATATATATATATATATATATATATATGCCAACCAATCACGAGCGATTTTATTCAAGCCTGGCCTGGCCACGTGTGGTTTTGCTGCCAATCACGAGCGATTTTACTTCACTGAAATAGTGGTTTCAGCCAATACTGAGTAGGTTATTCAAGCCAGACCTGGCCAGCCGTGCGGGTTCGCTGCATTCATATGCTAATTAGGGCCATTAGTACAGCTGATCGCTCTCCACAATTGTCAGAGTCCGGTTCCGACAATTTGTGGCACTGACAAACAGCGACAAGCGCGGGTTGCAAATTGTCATTAACTGCCGAAAATCAGGGAGATCTGCGGTAGTTTACGGGGACGAAAATCTCACTTTTCATGCAGTGACTGGTTTCAGCACTCCATCCTTTAGCTGCATTATCCCTACTGAAATCTACAAGAAAACATAGAAGTAGGCTACTGTAAACAGGCTTGGTGAGAAATTGCAAAAAAAAAAAAAAATGCAAAGAGGATTTACCTTTACGGTGTTTTCCTTCAGTGTTTCTTTTCTCTTTTTGAAACATGTTTGTCTCTCCTTCTCTTTTAATCTTCTGAAGTTCTGGAATGAGACCAATGTACTACTTCCTGAGCTTCCTGCCTCTGAGAGTCCAATAAAATATGATTAAGGCAGTGAATGGATTGCTGTTAATCATTTCATTCACTCATGTAGTGGTGGCTTCTAATATAGGCGACATGGGTGGCTGCCCAGAGCGCCATCAGAGAAACCTAAATTACAAATCATAGGTACCAGGTGGGGCGGGGGGCTGTTCTGGGTACATTGCTCACCTAGGGTGCCGGACAGGCTAGGACCTCCCCTGCATTCAGTATTCTGATCTACAGTACAGACTAAAAGTTTGGACACACCTTCTCATTCAGAGTTTTCAAATTTGAGATCTTTGGTTCCAACCATCATGTCTTTGTGCGACGCAGAAAAGGTGAACAGATGGACTCTGCATACCTGGTTCCCACCGTGAAGCATGGAGGAGGAGGTGTGATGGTGTGGGGGTAAAAGTTCTTTGTTGTTTGATTACGCATCAACTCGGCATATTTTTACTTCCATCAAATATGGGTGAGTACATTGGCCACCAAAAATGTGTATGTTTTTGTATTTATATACAGAGCATATATATATATATATATATATATATATATATATATATATATATATATATACACACACACACACACACACACACACACATAAGGATTGAAATATATATTGAAATATATTGAAATATATAAGAGGTGGATTAGCGAAAAAACACTGAACATAACATTATTGTTATTATTATTATTATTATTATTATTATTATTTAATTGTAATAATAAAATAAAAACCACAAAACCCAAAAGGTCAACAGTTTCATGATACATCAAGCTTAGGGACTGGCTAATATACAGCAGGTCAAAAAAGGCCACATTTTGGCTGCAGTGCTTGCTGTTCTCTTATGAAGAAAAGATCAACTAGTGCACTAAATTCAATAGAGGGGTTGAAAATATCCAGTATAAAATAAGTGCTACAAATGTTAGAACACTTTTGTTCATATGGCAGCAGAATATTACAATAAAAAAGTGCTCTTTACACTACTTTTGAATTCATTCTTGGAGTTTGCGCATACAATGCGATTAATCATGATTAATCGGGCAAATTATGCGATTTATCGCGATAAAAAATTTTAATCGTTGCCCAGCCCTAATGTGTATATATATATATATATATATATATATATATATACATATATATATATTGTCATGGTTTAAGTTTTGTCTAGCTTCTTTGTTATTTTGTAGTTCACTTAGCTCTCCCTCGCTCAGCTTTAGTCACACCTCTAGACACTAATTAGTTTTCATTCCCGTCACCTGTCAGGCTGAAATTACCCCTGATCTGTTGCCACCTGTGTTCACCTCTTTATAAGACTCACCTCATTCTGTTCTCGTCGCCGGTCCATAGTGTTCACTCCCACTCCGTCTCTGCCAGAATCCTTGTCAGCTCAGTTTTTGTTACAGTCAGCCAATAGACTTTCCGTCACCTTTGTTTTTGTTCCAGTCTCAGCCTAGATCCAGCTCAGCTCTGTTCCCACTCCTGTTCTCTTCTCCTGGTGAGCTGTTCTGGCCTCAAGTCCACGACTCAGATGTTCTGGTCTCAAGTCCACGGCTCAGACGTTCTGGTCTCAAGTCCACGGCTCAGATGTTCTGGTCTCAAGTCCACGGCTCAGATGTTCTGGTCTCAAGTCCGCGGCTCAGACGTTCTGGTCTCAAGTCCGCGGCTCAGACGTTCTGGTCTCAAGTCCGCGGCTCAGATGTTCTGGTCTCAAGTCTGCGGCTCAGACGTTCTGGTCTCAAGTCCTCGACTCTGATGTTCTGGTCTCCAAGTCCTCAGCTCAGATGTTCCATCCTGGTCGCTAGTCTTCGGCTCCAGAGTTCCTCCCGGTCAGTCTCTCCACACGCCTCCTGCCAGCCAGCTTCTGCACCCTACACCTCCGTCTGTTGAAAGACTCTGGTGCTCCATCAGATTAACATTCAATTCAATTCAATTTTATTTATATAGCGCCAGATCATAAAACTTATCATCTCAAGGCACTTTACAAAGTCAAGTTCAATCATATTATACAGATTGGGTCAGATTATACAGATTGGTCAAAAATATCCTATTTAAGGAAACCAGTTGATTGCATCAAAGTCCCGACAAGCAGCATTCACTCCTGGAGAAGCGTAGAGCCACAGGGAGAGTCGTCTGCATTGTACATGCCGTTGCTGCAATCCCTCATACTGAGCAAGCATGAAGCGACAGTGGGAAGAAAAACTCCCCATTAATGGGAAGTAAAAACTCCGGCAGAACCGGGCTCAGTATGAACGGTCATCTGCCTCGACCGAATGGGGGTTACAGAATACAGAGCAGAGACACAACAAGAGAGACAAAAAAGCACAGAAGCACACATTGATCCAGTAATCTGTTCTACATTAGATGGTAGTAGCGGGTGAGCCGTCTTCCCTGGATGATGTCACAGTTAACAGAACGCCAGACCAGGTGTACCTACTATGAAGATAAAAGAGAGAGAACAGAAAGTTAAAGCAGAAATGACAACACATAATGCATAATTGAAGAACAGTAGAACTCTATAAAGTGAGAAAATTAGATCCTGATATCCTCCAGTAGCCTAAGCCTATAGCAGTAAAACTATAAAAGGTAGCTCAGAGTAACATGAGCCACTCTAGTTATAAGTTTTGTCAAAAAGGAAAGTTTTAAGATTAGTCATAAAAGTGGACAGGGTGTCTGCCCCACGGACCAAAACTGGGAGTTGGTTCCACAGGAGAGGAGCCTACATGCACGTACAAGAACGGAACGGAGCAGTCACAGCGGTTGTGGAATTTGGGGGTCAAGCTCCAGCCTTAAACTGGCCCCCAGTGCTGGTGGAGGAACTTAACTTTCCAGCAAAACACTATTTAAATCATTGTATTAATGTCATGTTTGCTTTTAGATGTTTGGCCCACATGCAGAATACAGTTTTATTCTCAAAGGAACAACAGGGAGGACGAGGGCTAATCTGCCACAGCAGACGCTGGGGCACACGAATGGGGACCAGGGAACCGGAACACACTAAGGAGGAGAACAAACGGTTAGTCCACGGAAGAGAGCCGGCGGAAATCTTCTAGGAGCGTAAGCTTACCATGAAGCGCTGGGAACCTGATCGGGGAGGGGGCAGTGCGGTCTCAGCCTAGCACACGGTGGAGGAGACAGGTGTCCGTGGGAAGCTGGGGCAGGAACGGGTCCGAGCAGCACCGGGGAATCCAAGGGATCAGAACAGCGGGAGGAACCAGAAGATCGTCGGGGGGGTACCTTGGGTCCGGAGAAGGGGGGAGCCGACTCAGAGGGAAACCAGTGGAGCACGAGAAGGATCACGGGAGCACGGGAAAACTCGCAGGAGCACGAGAGGAGACGTCTGAGCTCAAGGAGTGAACCTGGGAGACACAGAGGACTGTCTTAGTCTGCAGAAAAGGTAAGAAGGCAAAAAGCCATGGCCGATTGGTCATACCACAACGGTAACACTCTGGCATCCTCCCGCTGTTCGAGCGCAGTTCTTATAGAGGGCTTCTAGTGACGAGGGGCTTGATCTGAGAAACGTGGAACGGGGGAATGACTCGGGAGTGAGATGGGAGGCGGAGACGGACGGTGGTGGGACTGACGATGGAGATGATCTCATAGGGGCCGGTGAAACGTGGGACAACTTTCGGGAGGCAGCTCTAGAGGGGATGTCTCTGGTGGACAGCCAGACTTTCTGACCGGGGTGGTAGGTGGGGGCTGGGACTCGCCTCCGGTCAGCGAATCGGCGGTTTTGTTCTGCTATGTGTTTGAAGGCTTGGATGGTCTGGGTCCAATCGTGTCTGCAGCGGGTGATGTGGTCGTTGACAGAGGGGACGGCAATGGGTTTATTGTCCTCGGGGAGTAACGGGGGCTGATAGCCAAGGGAGACCTCGAAGGGGGACAAGCCTGTGGCTGTGGAGATGTGGGAATTGTGGGCGTATTCAACCCAGGGGAGAAATTTGCTCCAATCTCTGGGGTTCTGAGAGGTGAGGCAGCGGAGGGCGGTCCCCAGCTCCTGGTTCAACCGTTCTGTCTGACCGTTGGTCTGTGGGTGATAGCCGGAAGTGAGGGTGTACCAGGCCCCAAGGGCCACGGCAAACTCTCTCCACACCCGCGAGATGAATTGGGGACCACGGTCAGACAGAACGTCCTGCGGGATACCATGCAGGTGAAACGCGTGTTTCACCAGGAGCTGGGCCGTTTGGAGGGCAGAGGGAAGCTTTCTGAGGGGGATGACATGGCATGCCTTGGAAAACCTGTCCACTACGGTGAGTATTGTGGTCATTCCTTGTGATGAGGGGAGTCCGGTGACGAAATTGAGGGCAATGTGCGACCAGGGGCGCTCGGGAACCGGCAGGGGCTGAAGGAGGCCAGCGGGGGGTCTGTTCGACGGCTTGTTCTGGGCGCAGATGGGGCACGAGAGGACAAACTGTTTTACGTCCTGGGACAAGGTGAGCCACCAGAAGCGTCGGGAGAGGAAAGTCCGGGTCCGGAGGATGCCAGGGTGAGCAGAGAATCTTGTAGAATGGGCCCACTGGAGGACATGAGGTCGGGCTGAAGAAGGCACGTAGGTACGGTTTGGAGGTCCGGTTCCAGGGTCTGGCTCGGTCTGAAGGCCTCGGGAGATTAGGTCATGGATCCTCTAATGGCGGGCTCCGATCACACAGGACGGCGGGAGAATCGGTGCTGGTTCCTTTTCTGAGTCGGGAGGAGAGTAAAGGCGGGACAGGGTGTCTGGTTTCTGGTTCTTGGAACCGGGGCGATAGGAAATGGTCAAATTAAAACGGGAAAAGAAAAGGGACCAGCGGGCTTGATGGGGGTTCAGTCTCTTCGCCGTCTGGAGGTAGGCCAGGTTTCTATGGTCTGTCCAGATCAGGACGAGCTGCTCGGACCCCTCGAGCCAGTGACGCCACTCCTCCAGGGCGAGTTTTATTGCCAACAGCTATCTGTCTCCGACGTTGTAATTTTGTTTTGCCGGGGAGAGACGTCGGGAGAAGAAGGCACATGGGTGTTAATGTTCGGCTTGGTTGCGGGAGTAAATGAGGATATCGTCCAAGTAGACAAAAACGAAGATGTTTAGGAAGTCGCGGAGAACGTCATTTACCAGGGCTTGAAACACTGCAGGGGCGTTACACAGGCCGAAGGGCATGACCTGATATTCAAAATGCCCCAGGGGAGTCTTGAAAGCCGTCTTCCACTTATCTCCCCGGCGGACCCGCACTAAGTAGTAAGTGTTACGCAGATCTAACTTAGTGAAGACAGTGGCAGATTGAACTGGCTCTAAGGCGGAGGAGAGGAGTGGGAGTGGATATTTATTTTTAACAGTTATAGCGTTTAGGCCACGGTAATCGATGCAGGGGCGAAGTGAGCCGTCTTTCTTTGAGACGAAGAAGAACCCGGCACCGAGTGGGGAGGATGACGGACGGATTAACCCAGCTGCTAACGACTCTTTGAAATATTTTTCGAGGGCCTGACGTTCAGATTGGAAGATGTTATGGAGGCGGCTGGTCAGCAGCGGGGCACCAGGCAGGAGATCAATAGTGCAGTCGTACGGGCGATGCAGAGGGAGCGAACACGCCTGAGCCTTGCTGAAGACCTGTTTTAAGTCATGATAGGGCATAGGAGCCAGTTTTAAGGTCTCGTGATCTACCTAAGGTTGGGGCAGTGTGTGCACCTGACAGGGGGGTACAGCTGACTGCAAGCAGTCAGCATGGCACTTAGGTGACCAGGTCTCAACCCGCCGGTCGGCCCAATTAAATCAGTGGGTTATGCTGTTGCAACCACGGGAAACCTAAAACTAGTGGGGCATGCTTTACAGGAAAAACTAGAAATTAGATCTTTTCTCTGTGATTGCCAGAGACCACGAGTTCTAAAGGCTTGGTTCGATGGGTTAAGCACCCCTCCGTTCAGGGCAGAAACCTGAAGGGGCGTTTCTAGGGGAACCGTCTCGAGACAAGCGCGGAGAACAAAAGAACTGTCGATTAAATTAAAATCGCACCCCAAATCTACTAGGGCGGACGACTTAAATGCATCTCGCACGGAGACGATCACTGCCTTTAAGCAGAGGCGTGGAGGAGTAGAAAGAGACAAGTGAGATCGGTCCGCCGGTTCCCCCTCTGCAACCGACGAACCTAATCTTTTGGCCGGTCTGGACAATCTTTAATAAAGTGGGTAGGAGAAGCACAATAAATGCATAATCGTGAACTCATTCGCTGTTGACGCTCAGAGGGTGTGAGCCGAACCCAGCCCAACTGCATAGGCTCCGGGGGCCATGGAAGAGTCACGGCGGGTCGAGAGGGGTTTCGCTCGGGCAGAGGTGGCCGATTAATGAGAGGTCTATCTGGCCGGTTTATGCCCCGAGCCCGAAGCCGGTTATCTAGCCGGACAGCGAGGGTTATGTATTCATTAAGAGTGGTTGGCTCCTCTAGACGTGCCAGCTCGTCCTTGAGGGACTCATCTAATGCCTGAAAAAACACGGACTTCAGCGTGCGCTGCTCCCAACCCGCAGCCGCAGCCACCGTACGGAACTAGATGGCGAAATCAGCCACTCGTCTGCCCCGCTGCCGAAGGGCCAACAACCGCTGGGAACTCTGCACTTCGTCTGATTCGGCCGCGAAAACCATCTTAAACTCGGTTAGGAAATCACTAAAAGAGCAGCCGAACTGTTGGCAGTCAGGGAAGCGGGTCTCCGCCCATCTAAGGGCTTTTCCGGTAAGAAGCCGTAAAATAAAAGAGATCTTAGCGTAATCGTGGGTAAACAGACTGGGAGAACGATTAAAAACTAGGGAGCACTGGAAGAGGAAACCCCCACAGTCACCACTCTCCCCGGAGAATTTCTCCGGATTAGGGGATGAGGTTTCGGGGATTCCCGATGACGTCACTACTGACCCGGGCTCAGGGGAGGGGCTGGGAGACGCGGAAACAGCTGGCTGGCGGCTAGCGCTCAACATACCTGTCAGCTGGTTGATCTGGGCAGCAAAACCCTGTAGCTGGTCCTGCAACCCGGATACTGCGGCTTCTAGCCCCCAGATCTGATCCTGTTGGACGGCTAGAGCCCCACCGAGTGTACTCGCTGAGTCAATCTGGCAAGAGTGTTCTTCTGTCATGTTTGCTTTTAGATGTTTGGCCCACATGCAGAATACACTTGGTGAGACAGATTAGATTTCACGGGTTTTATTCTCAAAGGAACAACAGGGAGGACAAGGGCTAATCTGCCACAGCAGACGCTGGGGCACACGAATGGGGACCAGGGAACCGGAACCGGGGGGGGTACCTTAGGTCCGGAGAAAGGGGGAGCCGACTCAGAGGGAAACCAGTGGAGCACGAGAGGGATCACGGGAGCACGGGAGAACTCGCAGGAGCACGAGAGGAGACGTCTGAGCTCAAGGAGTGAACCTGGGAGACACAGAGGACTGTCTTAGTCTGCGGAAAAGGTAAGAAGGCGAAAAGCCGTGGCCGATCGGTCATACCAAAACGGTAACACTCTGGCATCCTCCCGCTGTTCGAGCGCAGTTCTTATAGAGGGGCCCGGTGCTGCTACACTGCCCGCAGGTGTGCGTGCTCCGCACAACAGTCAACCCCGAACACCTGTGGGAGAAGCAGAGATGGCAGAGCCGGCAGCGAGCTGCCCAGCCCTGCCTGCTGAGTCCTGACAATTAATAATCACATTTTTAAACAACTTGACATTTTGGTAGGTTTTGCACAAGTTTATGTTTAAATGGAGTTTGCAATTACTGAAGTGAACATATTTAGATTTAAGCATATTTTGAAAACAAATTCAGGAAAAACAGCATGAGCCCCAGCCGCTTTAAGAGGTTGTACAGACTTAAGGAGCAGCTTGGTAGTAGTAGACAGATGTTGATAGTTTGGCAGTCTGTTACACTAAGGTTTTTTTGGGGGGGAGGGATTTATGAGTATGGACTTTTCACCTAATTATAATGCTGGTTAAAAGTTGAAAAGGTGTGGAGTACAAATGGCAAAGTAACAATTTTACACTCAGGAAAGAATTTTTATTTTTATTTTTATTTTTTTTTGGGGGGGGGGGTTGCAGCTCTAGTGGCTTGCATTTTCTGAAAGTAGGCTGACAGGAAGGGGGTGGAAGAGGGGGAGAGACATGCGGCAAAGAACCGGGTAGACTGCGTCGAGGACTAAGGCCTCTGTATATGGGTCGCGCTACCTGCTGTGCCAGAAGGGTGCCCTCAGGAAAGAATTTTAAGCCTAATTTGAAGGGTTCATAAACTTTTATTACAAGACAAATTTATTGATTTTGTTATCTTTATACACAACTGTAGATTCAAGGTGATGTGACTCATTCATTATTAAAACACAAAGTATATAAATAAGCAATAGTGTCAATAAAACCAAGGGATTACAGTTAGTAACTTGAGAAATTCATAGTGGTAAATTTGCTTAGTGTCTGTTCATTTGAAATAAATAATAAATATCTTTATTTGTTTTTATTTGATAATTCCGATGTCTTTTAAATTAATAAAATCTAGGCTTAGATTTTTCGTATAAAAGATTATAAATATTTAGAAAAAAATCAAACATATGTGGGGGGATTTCAATTAGGTAAACAATATGCAGAGGTCAAACCACTTTACAAGAGTATCAGTTGGAAACCTGAACAGTCTAACAACAGGTCTGGTTCTGCTGATCAGTGGTTTGCTGCAGCCTTGTATGCTCCTGGGATGCTGTAGTAGACCTGGTCTAGTATACTATTGTCTCTGGTTGGAAATTCTCACAGCTGCCCCTGGATTACTGTTCATTTGGCTGCTAATAAAACAATATAGTTCCTCCAGGGCTAATTCTGCTTTAGGCTGAATGTATGTTGCAATAGTAATCACAGAGCTGAACTCTAACCAGTTTAAATGGCTTGCACTTGCCAGACAGATGTTCCACAGCAGGGGAGCAGAAGATTCTGATTGCTTTTGCAGCTATGCACCAAGAATTGTGGATGGATATTGCTAGACCTCCACCTCTGCTTCTCTCTGCCACTCCAGTCTGGTCTGCTCTAAACAAAGAGTGACCTGCTAGCTCAACTGCAGTGTTAGGCACATTGTTGTTAAAGCATGTCTCCGTAAAGATTGCCACACAGATGTCCGTCTTACATGAGGCGATCCTCAACCTGATGTCATGCAGTTTGTTGGGGATAGATCTGACAATGGCCAGTAGGAGACTGGACAGAGCTGGCCTATGTGGATTAGCCTTTAGTCTGGTGTGAGGGCCCCTGTGGCATCCACATCTTCTTCCCTTCCACCTGCATCTAGGCCTCAGGAGCTTAGACAATGCTTGATAATGGTGGTTCAGTTGTCTGTTGCAGTTCAGGCGAAATAAAGCCAGATTTCTGCAATTGGTACAATTCATAAGCTTTGTGGATTTGACCCCAGTTCAAGTAGCTCTCCTCTCCCACTCTGGATTAGAGTTTGGAGTGATTAAAAAATGAAAAAGAAGACAAACATTAAAAGCTGGTTGCCTGCGGTAGTAGGAGGATTCTGCATCGCCATCTTGGAAGGATGAATGGATCTCATTTGGCAGATGCCAGACACATCTCTCTCACACACAGTGGTAATTAGGCTTTAATAATTTGTTATATTCTAGTTCTCATGGTCCTTAACTTAACATTTTGTGTACTTCTTCCAGAAAAGACCTGCTCGCCAAACTTCAGTCCTCTTTCTGGTCTTTAGTCCACTGCCTAGTTTAGTCCACTGTAGCTCAGTTGTGGGATCACTTTGGGATTCCCACTCTGGGATTCCCACTCCAAGAAACCTTTTCTGCTCCAGCTTCATCAAGTTTTCCTCCTGGAACAGAGAAACAAGCGTCATCTGCTAGCTGCTTAGACCACACAATCTGCTAACCTCAGCCCCAGTGGATGTATCCACCTCTTCTTTTCAATTACATTCAACTCTGCCAACAGTAAGACTCCAGTTTTCTCATGACCGTCAACGCAAAATTATCCTATTTCACTGCACATCATAACCACTTACCTCCTCTCCTCAGAGACATCTTGGAATCCGTTCCTGAACTCAGAGCACATAAACTCATTATTTCAATGTATCAATAAACTGGTTAAACCTTTCTAAGTCATCAGTAGTTGTTGCCTAAACAAGAATTTATTTGCAAAGCGTTACAAAAAACCTTGAGGTCTGGCGTTGAATATGAGTAATTTCCATCCCCTGATTTGTCTAGGCTTCAAGTTCTTCACACTAACATGTAAAAAAGATGAAAACTGTTTTCATGCTTGTGTTATATATTCAAATGCCAAAGGAACACGTTCAAAAAATGTTGTACTGCGCTTTGTGCTTCTGTTTTATGAGATGCAAACCATGACGAGGGCTAAGTTCACTTCATTCTAAAAATTAGGCTACATTTGATACTCAACTGAGAGCTGATTTACAACTTGTGTAGAAGTCTACAGAAAAACAACTTGCAATTCATTGCATTCTATTACAATACAATTGTACAACAGTATAATCACAAAAAAGAATATTGCTCCTCAAAATGACACCAGGGAGCATCTTTCCTTGGATACCAAAGAAGCCCCAGTCACATCCATGAACAGCCAATGAACTGATAGACATGGAATAATAAATCTAATGCAGGAAAGCTGTGTAGTCATACGGAGACGGAGGACACCCATCACTTCACGTTCACTGCTTAACATAGAATAAAAAACCCAGTGTATTAAAATCCTCTGCCTTTCTTTAATGATGTAAGTTTTTCAACAGAACTGTTGATATGATTGAAGACAAGCGTCTCTGCAATGAATCAGCAGAGCTGCAGGGACAAACTGTGACCTCTTATGCATTAAGTGTTGTTATCGTTACTTTGTCACTTCTGATAATATGTGGCAATCTTCTTGTAATCATCTCTGTGATTTACTTCAAACAGCTTCACACTCCAACAAACTACCTCGTCCTCTCTCTGGCTGTGAGTGACCTGCTTGTTGGAGCTTTAGTTTTGCCTTTCAGCACAATATTGTTGATAAGCTCCTGCTGGTATTCAAGTTACTTACTCTGTAAAATGCGAAGTCTGTTTGATATGTTACTATGTGCATCATCCATTTTAAATTTGTGCTTCATCTCTGTTGACAGATATTATGCAGTTTGTCATCCACTAACATATAGAAATAAAATAAACAGTCGTGTTGCTCTGACCATGATCCTGGTGAGCTGGGCTCTCCCTATTCTACTTGCGACTGCCACCACAGTTCGCGGGATAGGTAATGAGAATCCTAGTTTGAGGTGCAGGATATTTCTAGCTACAAAGGAATCCACAACTGGATCTATTTTTGCATTTTACATTCCAGCAATTATAATTTTAACTATCTATCTAAAGATTCTGGTGGTGGCAAAGAAACAGGCACGCCGCATCCAGAACACTATAAAGTCTGCTGCACCTGTCAGTCAGATGGAGAAAAAGGCCAACGTAACACTGGCTATAGTAATGGGAGTCTTCCTTATATGTTGGACTCCTTTCTGTCTGTCTGTCAGTTTTACAGAATGATAAAATTCACAATATCAGATGTAATGATTGAAGCATTTAAATGGATTGGATGGTCCAATTCAATGTTAAATCCCCTGGTTTATGCTTTCTTCTACAGGTGGTTCAGACGAGCTTTTAAAATGATAATGTTTGGGAAAATATTTCAAGCAGATTTTTCTAATACTAATCTGTTGTGATTTACGAATCTATATGCTGACAGAGTATAACCATCATTTCCCCTCTGTTATGTCTATTGTTTGACGTGTGATGCATATAGAACCTGTAGCATAATACCCATAACATTACAAGAAATTATTACTGTGCTTCATATGTTTTTACTTTTACTTCACAAGGACTGTTGGTCTCGTTTTCGGCTGTTGCTTTAAGAGTTTTGAAAATGTGCTGAATAAAACAAGAGCTAGACAATTTGTGTTTTTCTTCCTAGTTATGACAAAAACAGAGATCCCTGTATGTGCATTTTGACAGAAAATCATTTCAAATTATTACTCATTAATTGTTCATTTTCCCTCACTTTGGCTGAACAGTATCTGTAAATACCACTAATGTCTTTGCCTACACTTGTTTTGAACTCTCTCTGAATTAGCAGGCGCCAGAAATAAAAAAAAATATCCCTCTCAATTAATTGGGTGTCAAATCATTTAGAATTTGCACAATAAGAATCTCTCTTTAGAAAGCCACCTGGGACAAGCATTGCAAGTGTGACTCTAGTTTTAAATCAAGTTGTGGTACTTTTTTGAATGACAAATATATCAAAACCAGTCTTTAATTTTAATGAATAAAGAGAAAAACAAAGTGAAATCAAAAGTTTTATTGAAAAGATGAAGGGAATATGTTTAAAGATTAAGATACTACACTGCATTTGAAATGAATATTGCTCAGTTTGACCTACTGTAATAATCTTGAGTAGGTGAATTATACAAATCCAGGCAAAAGGCAGGGACTTCCGTCATGCAGAAACAGGCTGACAGCAAAGCAAAGGGCAAATGGCAAAGTAAAAACATCAGGCAGGAGCAGAAAGGGAAACTAAGGGTATGTGTTAAAGTTACAGAGAAAATAAAGGAAACAGAGGGCACAGGAAACATTTTGACTTGATTTTTATGTCTTTACCACTACCCGTATTTGCAAAGATTCTCAGAGTCCTCTCAAAGAATTCATAGCTTTAAAAAGATCTCCCTCTGGCTTATCTTAATGAGGAGGTGTGGTTGACCTCATTGCTAGGTGTGACGCTGTCTTCTAAGGGCTGTGATTGATTGATACAACAAATTAACAACAAAACTACACAAATGTGTTCCTAGTAATTAATGGGGAGCAATTAACCAATAAGACTGGATTAAGAAATGTGTGACATGATGATGAAATTTAGCTAAATAAAATAGTCACGTAGCATCAAAATGTTTAAATGTGCCTTATTTATCATCTTTTTTTGGATTTGCTTGTTATGTCTACTCAGTATACCGTTTCAGAAAGAATAGCCGAGCTGCCCTTAGTAGAAAGCAGATGCTCAGTGTAGTTCTACCCTACTGTCATACACAGCATATTGAGAATATCAAGACATAATAAACAAAAATAAATAATGCTGTTGCTGCTGAAAAAAGTTAGTGGCAGAGAATTACTGATCACATCAATTTCACAGAGAATTAAAGCTGTACTCAGATTTCACTCAGTAAACATAAAAACATTGCGCGCGCGCGCGTGTGTGTGTGTGTGTGTGTGTGTGTGTGTGTGCATGGATGGATGTGTCTAGGTGTGACCCGGTAGTAATAAAGGACACTGTAGTTAATCAAGATTAGATATAAAATTTCTGATTAATCAGGTAAGGTCTAGTTATAAGCTATTGTCATGTTTAACCTTAACCGTATTGTCATGTTTAACCTTAACCCCCTAAAGCATTCACTGGCTATATCCAACATATGCAATTAATGATGGGATGACGTGAGTTATGGATATATCCATATATAGTTATGGATACATATCAGTTATGAATGAACATAACTGATATATTCATTCATCCTTTTTCCAGCGTTTGGCTCTACGTCACACAGCGTCACCTAAAGAAAATAGATGATGCCAATCGTCTCATAGGTGTATCTTTGTGCCAGCCTCACTTATTTCATATATATATATATATATATATATATATATATATATATATATATATATATATATATATATATTAGTGCTGTCAAACGATTAAAATTTTTAATCGCGTTTAATCGCATAATGTCGATAGTTAACTCGAGATTAATCGCAAATTAATCACATATTTTATCCTTTTATTTCTGAAAGTGTAATAGCCTGTTTGGGCATTTTAATATGCAATTTTGCAATAAATGACACTAATAAAATACATGCTTGTACAAAAAATATTTTTATTTTGTTATTTTTCAAGCACTTTTCAGAATTGGAATGAAAACATCCTGGTGCCAAATGTTAAACTCTGGACTATAATGGCTATATGACTAATCATGATGCCCTGATGTTTACACAGTGTGTAAACAAATGTGTAAATAAATACCTGTTTTCACGCCGATATATTTTTTTTTGCCTCTTAAACAAAGCTAGACTGTAATATTCTGTTCTGGTTTATGTTTATTATTTGGTTAAATTTAGCTCTGTCCTGTTTTGTGTGCTCTGTTTTGGCTTAATTGTATCTTTAGACTTGTTCTGTTTGCTCCCTTGATCATTTCCACCTGGTTTTAGTTAATTGGTCCCTCCCTGGTACCTTGTCTGCCCGCCTATTTAAACCTCGCTTAGTTTTCAGTTTGTTGCCGGGACTTCACACTCTTTTCGTTGGTAAGAGCCCCCAGTACTTTGTTGTATTTAACCTGTTCTTGTTCTTTTTTGAGTCTGTCCAGTTCTCGATGTCGGTACCATTTCTGCCTGGACCCTGTCTGTTCGCCTGCCCAATTCCCTCACCTACTTTTCAATAAACACTGTAAAGGATTTACAACCGTGTCTGGCTGACCACTGGGTTTGTCTCTTCACAAATTTTCACAGTAAGTCCCGGCCATATGATGAATCGGTCGCCAAGACACTTTCTCCGCTCAGGAGTTGCTATGCTGCGCGAGCCCGGTAATCCATTCAATATGCCGACTCTCGAAGCTCACTCACCCCAAGTCTCCAGTCTGTCATCCTGGGAGCGCGTCCGTCCAGACTTGGATTATTTTTTTGAGGTTGAGGCGGACGTGGTGCGGGAGATCCGTCCAGATCTTTTCTCGGAACCGGCTCGGCTTTCCTCTCCTAACGTGGAGCCGCAAGGACCGCCACTGGCTTCAGCGGTCGTGCCCCGTCAGGAAGCATTGGCGGGCAGCCGCCCGACGAGCCAGTCCGGCCTCACCTGACTGCCGAATCCCTGGCTCGACCCACTTCCGGTCCAGCAGACAGGAGTTCCTCGCCTCCCAGAGTCGAGAGGCCCACAGCTCCCCCTGCTGGCGTCCGTGACTCGGAGTATTTTACACTGGAGAGTAAAATAAGAACTTTTGCCCCCATCATCAAACGTCTCAGGGAGGCTCTACTAATCCAATATTCAGAGGAGCTGAAGGAGAAATTAAAGGAGGTTGAGGGACATTATAGGTCAGCCCTCCAGGCTTTCTACTGCCGACCTGAACCTGTCTCCGAGGGTCCGGCCGATGCCTCGGCTCCTGAGTCTGTCTCCGAGGGTCCGGCCGACGCCTCGGCTCCTGAGTCTGTCTCCGAGCGTCCGGCCGACGCCTCGGCTCCTGAGTCTGTCTCCGAGGGTCCGGCCGACGCCTCGGCTCCTGAGTCTGTCTCCGAGGGTCCGGCCGACGCCTCGGCTCCTGAGTCTGTCTCCGAGGGTCCGGCCGACGCCTCGGCTCCTCAGTCTGTCACCGTGGTTCTGGCCGACGCCTCGGCGCCCGTCAAGCCTAACGAGGGAGTCCGGGAGGACCTGCCTCTGCACAAGTCACGAGAGGGGGTCCGGGAGGTCCTGCCTCCGCCTACACGTGACGTGGGAACCCAGAGGGGCCCGTCACTGTCCTGCGACGTGGGAACCCAGAGGGGCCCGTCACTGTCCTGCGACGTGGGAACCCAGAGGGGTCCGTCACTGACCTGCGACGTGGGAACCCAGAGGGGTCCGTCACTGACCTGCGACGTGGGAACCCAGAGGGGTCCGTCACTGACCTGTGACCTGGGAACCCAGAGGGGTCCGTCGCCGACATGTGACGTGGGATCCCAGAGGGGTCCGTCACCGACCTGCAACGTGGGAACCCAGGGGGGTCCGTCGCCGACATGTGACATGGGAACCCAAGGGGGTCCGTCACCGACATGTGACGTAGGAACCCAGATGGGTCCGTGTTATAAGAATTATTATTCTGAAGTCACTATGGCCTCACACCACTCGGACAGAGGAGGCCTGGAGACCTGATGTCTGTGTATAAGTTCCACTGTTTGCCGAGTGCAAGGCTGAATGCTGCGTAGAATGATTATTGTCTATGATAGACTGTCTTTGTTATGTCTCTAGCCAAGGCCACGGTGCAGTATTAGGGGAAGCCGGAAAGTGAGACAGACAGAGACAGGGCAGATGCAGACCGCAGCGGAACCGAGGGGTGCGATTACTTTCCAACTATGTGAATCTCTGCTCTGTTTCTCAATAAAAGTGCTGGAACGTCATACCACCGTCTCGTCATTTAGTAAAGATGGGAACTCAGTTACTATTGTTTAATATTCCACCCAAAACTCCCATAACAATTTGGCGTAAACGAACAAGATCTCCGACCGACGAGCGAGGGAGTCCGAGGACAGGAGCTGCTTTGGCCGGCCCGGAGAGGTTATCCGGCCTCTGGTACCCCGAATGGATTTTCAAGGGATGTGGAGGAGCTCCTGGTCTCGGAGCGTCTCTGGGCGTTGGCGCGAAGATCCGAACCTTTCTTTCATGAGACGGTAAGGGGATTATTTTCCAGCTCTTTTAATAACAAACGCAATTGGTCAAAAATGCTTGCAAGCTTTTACATTTTAAACCCCATTTTAAAGTATATCCTCAAGAAATTTTAAAATTTAAAACTGTAAACCTAAAAGGTAGTAAAAGTAAAAGCCGGTAGAAATAATGAATTATATTTAATCCTTAAGGCATACAAAACAGGATTTGCAATACAGAACAGTGACTAAGGTTTTAACATAAAACTGAAATTCAAAATTTAATTAAAATACGTTTTCAGCTGAAATGCGGACTCTCATACTGGGAGAAGGAGGGGCAGAATGATTTTCACCTGGAGAACAGGTGACCGGCTGAGCAGTTTGCAGCTGGTCCATTAAAGTCCTCTTGTCTTGGTTTTGTGCAAGAGGCTGTCCACTTCTGTTGTGGATGAAAGCGGCAGGGATGCTTAAGTCCTTGACTGTTGCGAAGACGTTCGCAGCTTTGATAAGTGGGGACCCCGACCATTATACCAAAAAGCCGACCATCAGATGTGAGGCCTTTCATTTTAGTTGGTCGATCGTGCTAAGGACGAGTAGAAAATAATAATAAAAACACAAAAGGATAAAATAAATAAAACAAACAAAAAAAAAAGTCTGGATGCAGAAGAGTCCGTGTAATGGGTAAAAGGCAGAGTTTCTCAGGGTCAAGCCTAGCCCCAGGGTGAGACGTTCGATTTCATGCTGAAAAAAGTAGGGGCCCAGAAGCATGACATGCATAAATTTTTTGAAATTATTTGATTAAACATGCAGATTTCTAACATAGGGGTTATTATTATTACTACTATTTTATTTTATTGCAGTACTGCTACTAAATAATAAAAATAAAATTAAGAGAAAAAAGAAAAGCGAAAATTTCATAAAATGAATAAAAACAAGGAAACGGAAACGAAACTAAAAAGGCGTTGCACCGGGGAAGCGTTTACGTGGGGACCGATTAGGCACTTCCGTTGTGGATAAAACTGTACTGAACTGCTAATAACGACGTATAACTTTCAAAAATGGGTAAGCGTCCAAGTGTCTGCGAGACAAAGAGTTGTATCCTTGCGGGACTGAAGCGTAAAACCGCGTGTGGACGAAACATTCGGGGGGTCGTAACCAGCGCACACTCTCCACCTTTTAAACTAAGCTGGAACTTAACGCGTTGAAAACATCTTTCGGCGTTGGCGTTTAAAAATTATGAAAAACATAGAACTATTTAAGATGGTGAAAAAGCAGGCCTGCACGTGTTTGTCTGTCTGAATGTCATCGTTTGTATGTAACTGTACGTATGTATGTATCTATGTAACTAAACGTTCATCTGTGTGAATTAATTCGGGGTAAAACTAATGTTCATGGTTTCAGAATGTTCATTTGTTTTGGGAGAACTGCAGCTCCGTAATTCAAATGACATTTTAAGCATGGACTATGTTAACAATAGAGGTAAAGTAAAAGAGAGATTTAAATAACAAAGTTTGTTTTTTAACATTAAATATCAGGACCAAATTAAATTGATACACGGAGAGATTAACATGGCTTGAACGGAAATATTTCAGCTTTGTTAGAAATTGGAACTGGTAATAAGCTTTACATAAGCTTGTTAAGTTTACTGTTTTACAAATTTAGGCTAAGATCCTATCACTTGTTTTTTGGCCCTAAAGTAATTTAAAATTACTGAGATCTCATTGCTTATAATAATAATAATGATTCATCACAAACCAGTCCAGTTGAAAGAAGTTTAGATATACAAGATTTTTGATTTAAATAGATGAGGGAAAACTGTGCTTTGAACAAACTGTATGGAACTAAATATGGTTGCTTTTCTAAGGGTTTTCTATTCATTTATTTTATTTCTTTTTACTTGGGATTTGAATACAACTAATGAGAAATTTTGAAAAGTGTCAAAATATCAGAAGGCCACGTTACACGCGTCAACAGTTACAAAATCATCTGATGTTATTAGTTATGCTGAACTGAGGTGAACCTCAGAGAGACAGTATAACCTGAGAAGGACAATAGATATGATAAACAAATCTGACCATGATTTAAACATCTGAATGTTTATGGCGAGGCTGGGTCTGTGTGTTCTGGCCTGGGGCACGAAAACTATGTCAGAGGGGAAAAAATAAAATAAAGCCAGCTTCTGAAGGGTTAAATTCTAAATCTAATCTTGGTTTGTTTTGGTTAGCCTTCTCAATGTGCTGAATTATGGGGAAAACTCTTGTCATTTATAGAGAAACACTAGAAGCTCAAAAACTAAAAGGGAACAATCATTGCTTTAAAGTTTCACCCTTGACCAATTAGGTTTGATAAGGTATATATGAATAAAAGTATTACTAACAGCAAATACACATGGTCAAAGGACCAGAAGGATATCAAAAAGGTTTGTAATAAGTCAAAAACCTATGTCATATTGGAAAAGACATAATTGTGCTCCTTGGAAAACAATTTTGTTTTAGTTTTTTTGGTTCATTTCTTTCGTTTTTTTGTTTTCTTTCTTTTGGAGGTGTTTTGAACAGAGTTTCAAAGGAAAGGTAAAGAATAGAAACCTTCCCAGGATCAGAGAAAAAAAGGGAAAAACATCACGTTAAAGGGACACTAAGGGGACCAGGGTTTTAACTGCATGCTATTAACACTCCTGTTTTTCTCTGAGTTATTGCTTTCAGATTAAAGGAGACGTCACCTTTCTGCCAACAGAAGACTCTGAGAAGACAGTGCTAGCAGTGCGGTAAGGAGTTATAATCAGATTTGGACACTAAATTATACTTAGTTTTAACCATTTATGCCAGGAGATCTTCCGGCGGGAAAGGTGGCGTCTTAGAGATGTTTGTTGCTTTCTGCTATTAACAGCTCTATCTTTCTGCTTCTTTTTCTTTGCAAAGAAACCTGGTCAAAATGATAGGAATGTGCTAACATAGAGATTTAGTCTCATTTTAGACATTCTCAGACGCGAGAGAATGCAGAAACAGTGCCACAGTGCCATGGGGGCTGATCCTTGGGAGAAGGAGAAAAGGTGATGTCATTGACTTCAGCCTGATCCAGTTTTGAGTTTTATTTTGTCAGAGACAAAGTTAGAATTATATTTTTTCTATCCTTTTGTTTCTTTTATGTTTGTCATGTTAGAGGGAACACTGTAGTTAAAATTTTTGTGACTGTTTTGCTGTAATTTCTTTTCAACCTATGGAGCGTTTTCTTTGGCAAAAAATGCTGGCAGAATTCATTCTGTTTGCAGGTGTGAGGACTGGAGGATGGACTCTTGATGAGAAGGAGAATGTTGGGCTGCTGATCTCAGACATTGGACTGAAAATGGACATTGAAGGACTATGACTGAGGCATCGGACATCCTTTGACAAAAAACACAGATGAGTTCTGCAGACACGACTTCATGCATTTCACATCAGATTTTGTTGTACACAATTAAAACAAAAAAGACATTATGAAACACATTAAGAGTATGTAAAGGTAAAAACTTTTAAAGAAGCAACTTGATGGAATCATAGAGCAACTTAATAAATTAAGTGGGTATTATATCAACAGTTAAATACATAAATTAATTAATTAGTTTTCACTATATAGGTAGAGTAATCTGGACTTTTAAATAGCATTTCATTTAATGAACATCTTAAGAGTAAGCTGATTTCTGCTACTCTGGCAGGCATCAATAAAACGCAAAGAAAGATTACTGGCTAAAATGGGTAATGTTGCAATAAAATTAGCATAATGACACATCCTACTAACTAACATGGGTATATTTAGGATTAAAGCATCAGGGTACAATGGTTACAATATTTATGGAGATTTAATATCTTTCAACTAGAACACAAATAACTCAAAAGTCTTTTTAACCAGTTAACCCGTTAACCTGAGGGCTTTTAGATCAGGATAATTTAATGGTTATCGTCTTACATACAGAAAATAAGTAAGATTATTTTAATTAGATTAGATTATGGGGACATTTTGGATCTGGTCAGGATGGTTGGGGGGTTGTGATGATAAAAGGGTAACAGCTTGAAGGTGATATCAATGAATGAAGGTTTTCTCTGAGGAACATCAAAGCAGCAAAAACATCCCACATTGGAACTCCTGTTGTGTAAAGAACATCTTGAACGGGACATAAGGTGAGATCCTTACAATGAGAGACGTTCCACACAGGGGGGTGTGGAGACCCCTGGGGCATGGCACCCAGGACGAGCTGCTGTGGACTTGACATAGCTGGTGGAACCAGAGGGACGACAAGGTGGTCCCACATGTCACCTGACACCTTACACTGACTGTAAAGGGTTCTGGGTTTTCAGGGTTGCTGAAAACAGAAAGCTTCGGAGAACCTCAACCCTTCCTGACCAGGCACTCAGAATACATAGATCATAGATCAGATTGCAGAGGCCTAGACAAATAGGAACGCAGAGACGCGTTCATCCAAGAACTTCTTAATCAAAGTCCTCAATCCTCAGTTTAAGAAGATAAATAGATAAATAATCACAATGTACACAATGTAAGGTTTACTTTATTTTAATTAATTTGGGAACTAATTCTGATTTGCTTAAGTAGCTTTGGTTGTTCAACAATGTTAGAATGTTTTCAAAAGCTCCTGTTCTCTCCTGCTCACTGCTTTGTTTTGTAGAACCTTGGCGTCCTTGAACAGTAACAGCATGGTATAAATATTTTGTTTTCTGTGCAGAACAGCACCTCACTTTCTTCTTAAAAAAAAGGAGAGAGAGAGAGGGAAAAGCTTTCACATGGAAAGGCTTTCTTTTTCTCAGTTGGGTTTTCAAAATAAATGGGAAATGACATGAAACGAATATGTTGATGAAATTATGTTGCAGAGAAGTTCAACTGTCAGACAACAACAGTTAAGACACATATTAAAAGCATTCTGTTAAGAATTACTATGAATTCACTGCGGATACATTTGAACTTAAAGATTACTCTTTTAACTAATAATTAAATTGCAGAATTCTGAGAGCTAAATAATTGTGGACAGAAATATCTTAAATGTGAAAGTGCTTGGAGAATGTTTTAATAAATGACACATGAAAGGGGTTTTGATAAGAACACTAATTACACCTTGTTTCTGTTCTCTAGTGGGAACAAGGACTCGTGTCTGCAGACCATCTTCACAAAGTGTTTTATTAGAGAGAAATGCAAAATAAAATGCTCAGTGCCCATCCAGAACTGAACGCTTATTACCATCCAGCTCAATCATCCAGCCTGCGAGGAGGAACCAAGAAGAGGACTGGGGATGAAGAAGCAAGAGAACTCTGATTGCTTATTCTTCAACGGGAGGAGTTACCTGAAGAGACCCTAAGCGCGATTAGATTATTTTCTGCCTTGTGCCTGAATGGCCTGAAGGCTTCCTTAACTTTGCGTTCTTGACGTTTAGAACTCTTCTCATATTGTGTTGCTGTTTGTTTAACTGCTCTGTTCCACTGACTCACATGTTTGGTTTTTTTGTGTTATGAGATCTACACTTTAATGTTACATCATGTTGATCAATATGGTTTTATGGTAAAAAATGGAAACTGTTTGCTTCAGACACACAAGGATCTATGGTTTATGCACCTTTTGATTTGATATAGGAAGAACCAGGATCGGATTGGCTCTAAAGATCCTTTAATATTAGCTGGTAATGATAACACATAGATTCAATACAGGGTTTTCAGGCTCAGATTGGCCGAGAGCAGATCTCCCTGGGAGGGGGCCTTGCCAGTTTTTACTGCCCCTAGGGGTAGCTTTTGCTGGTTTTCCCCTGCCCGCACTGAACCTCTCCTGCCTTTGCTCCTGGTGTTGTAACTTTGGAGTGGTGGATTATTGTCCATCGTAGGGGTGAGTGGAGAAAGGAGTAGGAGGGTATTCAGGGTGGGTCAGAGTAGACGGATTCGACCTTGGTTACTGAACAGGTTTAGCTTACCATAGTCTAATGTAATTTTAAAATAATGTGCACATAGGTACCTAAAACAGGCCTTACCTAATTAGATGAATCCTAAATTGTGGACAAAAGCTAAATCTTTGATCTTGTGTGTTAAAGCTCTATGAAGCATTCATGTTGATCTGTATTAAAAGTTCCAGCACTACCCGGTTCCAACACAGGAACCCTTTGGGTCCCACTTTACGAGTTTACAGAAATGGTTCCTCTGTGCTTTGTTCACATTTTCAAGTGATGGGTCATCTTGTTTTGTCTTGATGCTGACGACGCCATCATCAAAAAAAAAAAAAAAAAAAAAAGAGAGGAATGTTATAAGAATTATTATTCTGAAGTCACTATGGCCTCACACCACTCGGACAGAGGAGGCCTGGAGACCTGATGTCTGTGTATAAGTTCCACTGTTTGCCGAGTGCAAGGCTGAATGCTGCGTAGAATGATTATTGTCTATGATAGACTGTCTTTGTTATGTCTCTAGCCAAGGCCACGGTGCAGTATTAGGGGAAGCCGGAAAGTGAGACAGACAGAGACAGGGCAGACGCAGACCGCAGCGGAACCGAGGGGTGCGATTACTTTCCAACTATGTGAATCTCTGCTCTGTTTCTCAATAAAAGTGCTGGAACGTCATACCACCGTCTCGTCATTTAGTAAAGATGGGAACTCAGTTACTATTGTTTAATATTCCACCCAAAACTCCCATAACAGTCCGTCGCTGACCAGTGAGGCGGGATTCCAGGGGGATCCTTCGTTCTTCGGGCACCCTGGGCCTCCGAAGCTGATGCAGCAACTGTGGTCTCCTGGAGTCTTTGAGCCTCTCGGAGTTATGTGCAAGTCTAGACCCCTTATTGCCCTCATAGACTGCCAACTTTGGGAGGGACTTTATTGGATGTCGCTTTCTGAGGCCCTCCAGGAGCTGGTCCTAAGACTCCTGGTGGCTAAGGGTCTGACTTTGGCCCCTGAAGCCTGTGGCCCGGGGCCTCCTGAAGCCTGTAGCCCGGGGCCTCCAGTAGCCTGTAGTCAGGCTCCCACCTTAGCAGCCTGTAGTCAGGCTCCTTCTTTAGCCGCCTGTAGTCTGGCTCCTTCTTTAGTCGCCTGTAGTCTGGCTCCTTCTTTAGTCGCCTGTAGCCAGGCTCTTTCTTCAGTCGCCTGTAGCCAGGCTCCCGCACTAGTAGCCAGTGACCGGACGCCGCCGCCTGTAGCCAGTGACCGGGCGCCGCCGCCTGTAGCCAGTGACTGGGCGCCGCCGCCTGTAGCCAGTGACCTTCCTTGTCCTGTAGTCCGGCGCCAGGGTCTGCTTTCTCTCTCTCCAGGTCGCGCCGACAGCCTCCGAGATTCCTGCTCCGCCGACGGCCTCCGAGGTTCCTGGCCCGTCGACGGCCTCCTGTCGCCCTGATCCGCCGACAGCCTCCTGGACGTCCGCCGGAGAACCTGTCACGCCAGGGCCGTCCACAGGAGAACCTGTCACGCCGGGGCCGTCTGCAGGAGAACCTGTCACGCCGGGGCCGTCCGCAGGAGAACCTGTCACGCCGGGGCCGTCCGCAGGAGAACCTGTCACGCCGGGGCCATCCTCCTGGACGCCCGCCGGAACGTCTGTCACGCCGGGGCCGTCCTCCTGGACGCCCGCCGGAACGTCTGTCACACCGGGGCCGTCCTCCTGGACGCCCGCCGGAACGTCTGTCACGCCGGGGTCGTCTATTGGGACGTCTACCAGACTTTTGAGTCTAGAAGACCTTTTGTTTGGAACATGTTTGTTGGTTTTAGTCCGCCCTGTCTGGGTTGTTTTTTGTTTAGGTTTTGAACTATTTTCTTTTGCTCACCCTGTCTGGGTTGTTTTGTTTTGTATTAAGTCTGTCCCTCCGTCCTGAAACCCCCTCCACCCACCCGGTCTGGTCTGTTTGTTTTTGTTTTCAGAGGACGTCTGGAATCCGTCCTTGAGGGAGGAGCTCTGTAATATTCTGTTCTGGTTTATGTTTATTATTTGGTTATATTTAGCTCTGTCCTGTTTTGTGTGTTCTGTTTTGGCTTATTTGTATCTTTAGACTTGTTCTTTTGCTCCCTTGATCATTTCCACCTGGTTTTAGTTAATTGGTCCCTCCCTGGTACCTTGTCTGCCCGCCTATTTAAACCTCGCTTAGTTTTCAGTTTGTTGCCGGGACTTCACACTCTTTTCGTTGGTAAGAGCCCCCAGTACTTTGTTGTATTTAACCTGTTCTTGTTCTTTTTTGAGTCTGTCCAGTTCTCGATGTCGGTACCATTTCTGCCTGGACCCTGTCTGTTCGCCTGCCCAATTCCCTCACCTACTTTTCAATAAACACTGTAAAGGATTTACAACCGTGTCTGACTGACCACTGGGTTCGTCTCTTCACAAATCATCACATAGACATGGTATTATGCATAAACATATAAATTAATAAAAATTGTACATTTCAATAAAGTCATAAGTTTTGTTCATTTCCTCTCTCTCTCTCTCTCTCTCTCTCTCTCTCACACACATCTAATTCTGAGCTTTCTCACCAACAACAATAATTTCTTTGAATATTTTTGCTTGCTGTTTCTATCCATATTCATAGAGTTTAAGCCTGGAAAAAGGTTTTAAATTTACTGGTCATTCCAGTCTTACACTTTGCTTGCAACTGGGCAGGAGCTTAATACCCTTGAAAGAGACTGTTATACAACTGAATAGTAACTCCAGGTACTTCATTTGGCAACGTGATTCATCCTTGGTTTGTCAAATACAGAGACAATAAATTAAGCATTAAAGTACGGCTTATGGGTTGGGGTTTCTGCAATGTTATCAACGTGTAGAAGCTCATCTTCAAAACCAATCTCTGCTTAAAATTGTGATCTGCACCATATAATCTACTTTCAGCAGTTATCACCGGTTATTGCTCCGCTGCAGAAACTGCAGAAAATATGTACAGAGTTGCTCTGTCTGCCTTTACTACCGTCGGCTCCTATGGCGGAGGGATATTTCAGCTGGATACACTCAAATGTAGTGCAGGCAGGTCTCATAATAACACCTATTTCGTCACTTATGTTAGAGCCCAAAAAAGCGATTTCACTTTCAGAAACCTGCCCAAAAAAAAATGCAACCCGTGACTCATGAAATTTAGAAGCGCTTTTAGAAAAAAGAAGCCCAAAGTAGCATGTGTCCGAGGGTAAAAGAAACTTCTCGCTCACTGTTGGCAACAGTGAGCGCAGCGCGGGTCTGTTTTGCTACAGTTCTCTAGCACTCTTGAAACTACGGAAAGCGCTGAGGGTAAACGAAACACAGTCCGGAGAGCGTGGCGGGGGGAAAAACATTAGGGAACGGTGTGTGTGTTTTGACGCGCGATTAACGTCGACAAAAAATTGTTGGCGTTAAAATGGGTTTACGTTAACGCCGTTAATAACGCGTTTAACTGACAGCACTAATATATATATATATCATGATTTGTCTTCATGAACCCGGACAGAGAACACACACACAGTGCTGATCTTGAGAGTTTATTTTAAGGAAGGAGTAGTGGAAGGTAAAAACCAGAGTCATTTACCAGGCTGGAGTTGATGAGTTGCAGGAGCAGGCTGACTGAAGGAAACTGAGGACTGAGGCACTTGGGTAACAGGAGTTCCAACAGCATTACAGAATTCAGGACTAGACAGGTGTGGTGTGAATGGAGGTTTCAGGTGGAGATTGTAGACGACCAGGCGACCAGGAACAAACTGAACTGAGTATTTAAAGAGGGGTGAGCAGGTGGAGCCAGTCACAGGTGATTGCAGCCTGACAGGTGATCCTGATAAGGCTGCACTGGGAAGGAGGAGGCAGAAACTGCTAAAAATGCAGCCACCAGGCTGCATCATGACAGTACCCCCCTCTCAAGGTCGGCTCCCAGACGACCCAGAACCTCTTACCCAGGATGGGTGGAGGAGGGTCTCTGGATGGAGGTCAAGAGTCAAAAAACAGAACACAGGGGAACTGCAGAGGCTACAAAACACAGGGGAACGAGGAGGCTAGAGAACACTGGGGAGCTAAAAGGCATACGGAAACGCCGGGGCAACAGGGAGACTAGGGGACGCTAAGATACTTGGGAACGCTGGAGGACTTGACAGTGTATGAGAACACTGGAGAACTCGACAGCGTGTGGGAACGCAGGACACTAGGGAACGCTGGAGAACTCTACAACGTGTGGGAACGCTGGAGAACTCGAGAGTGTGAGAACGCAGAACACTAGGGAACGCTGGACACTAGGGAACACTGGACACTAGGGAACACTGGAGAACTCGACAGCGTGTGAAAATGCAGGAAACTAGGGAACGCTGGACACTAGGGAACGCTGAAGAACTCGACAGTGTGTGGAAACGCTGGAGAACTCGACAGCGTATGGAACAAAGGACACTAGGGAACACTGGAGAACTCGACAGCATATGGGAACGCTGGAGAACTCGACAGCGTGTGAAACAAAGGACTCTAGGGAACACTGGGGAACTCAACAGTGTATGAAAATGCTGGGGACTTGGGCGTGCGCAGGGCAGCGACAGACCGGATGCACCAGAGGGCACAGCCGCCGACTTGGGAGCGCCGGAGGGCTCTGGCGCTTAGAAAGCACTGGAGAACACAGAAACTAGAGAGCACTGGAGAATGTCGGGAACTTGAGAACGCTGGGAATGCAGGAACTTCAGAACGCTGGGAATGCAGGAACTTCAGAACGCCGGGAATGCAGGAACTGGAGAACGCCGGGAATGCAGGAACTTCAGAACGCCGGGTACGCAGGAACTTCAGAATGTAGATGAAACTCAGAAGCGTGGAACAGCTGTAGGACTTGAGAATGTGGAAACAGCTGCGGAACTTGAGAGTGTGGGCCAGAAACAGCTAAATGCATTCTGCTCCTGCACAAAGCTGTGTGTGTGGTGTCCGGGTTCATCTTTGGCCGGGTCGTACTGTCGAGATTTGTCTTCATGAACCCGGACAGAGCACACACACACAGAGCTGATCTTGAGAGTTTATTGCAAGGAAGGAGTAGTGGAAGGTGAAAACCAGAGTCATTTACCAGGCTGGAGTTGATGAGTTGCAGGAGCAGGCTGACTGAAGGAAACTGAGGACTGGGGCACTTGGGTAACAGGAGTTCCAACAGCATTGCAGAGTTTAGGACTAGACAGGCGTGGTGTGAATGGAGGTTTCAGGTGGAGATTGCAGACGACCCGGCGACCAGGAACAAACTGAGCTGAGTATTTAAAGAGGGGTGAGCAGGTGGAGCCAGTCACAGGTGATTGCAGCCTGACAGGTGATCCTGATAAGGCTGCACTGGGAAGGAGGAGGCAGAAACTGCTAAAAATGCTCCCACCAGGCTGCATCATGGACAGATAGGGGGGCTACACATAATTTTCTGAAGTTGTCCATCTTTACAAAATGTTTTATTTCTAATTAAATAAAGAAAATTAATTAAAAATGAACGGTTTGCTCTAAAATTCTGAAAATATTCGCAGATGTTCAAGAATGGTTTCTCTAAGCACTTGATTTTTTGTATTGTTTGAGAAACAATTGTCAGAGAAATTTTTTTTTATACATTATAGTGCTGTACATTTTAATTTCAATGTCTTGTAAACAGTTAAGAAACGCCTGGATTTTTACCAAACTGATATCAATATTAGGTCTCCATGTGATCAACAAACGCCCACATTTTCATTGGTCTAGAACAATTTTTGTAAAAAATACATTGATTTCTCCATTTTCCAAACTCTTAAAAAAACAGAGTTTGGAACTTTGAAAAACTTCAATACATGCAGTGAGAGAATTGTTACACCTAATTCAAGGAATACATCCTGAAAATCTGAGCTTGTTAAACCAAAACATTGATTTTAGGTGAATTTTCCTACTTATCAAGGTTTTTTCACACTTTTGGAAATAGGCCCTGCCCACTTGTTTCAATCATTACCATTTTTAATACTTTAGTTCAGAGCTATGACTAGAAGGGAATAATGAAGGTTTTGTAAAAATCCAATAAGCCATTCTTGCGTAGTATATTTCTTTACATCACAGAGCCCCCTAGGACGATCCTTAAACGCGGGACACGTTTGCAAAATCTTATTTGGAGTATGGGTTATGAAGGACATGTTAAAATCTGTTATGGGTTTAGAATAATCAGTAATTACATTTAGAGCTAGCTAGCTAACAATCACTTATTTTAGCATTGCTTTTCAAAAAAGTCAAAATTTAAAAATCTGCCACGTTACCTTTTTTTAATTGTCAATTGCACGGTTATATATGGAGTTTTGCACGGATTGCACAAAAAATTTAGGAGTTTAACTGTTGAGTATTCTTGATAATACAAGTAGCAAAGCAATGTGATATAGCGTACGCAGTGACGTCATATTAGAGTGTGCGTATCTGCGTGTACTGTAATGATATTGTGAGCATGCGCAGAATAAACGGTTCGGTGAGTTCCCAGTCCAAAGAGACGATGGCCGTCAGTCATTTTTTCTCCCGTGAATATAAGCATACAAGGAGGTGCTAGTAAACCACTTTGGTGACTGTTAAAACGATAGACTGCTGCAAAAATGTCTAACTTTACAGGTTATGGGTCCAGTCATGCAGGCCAAAGATGGTTCAGACTTTTATTCGACGGTGACGAGAAAAATTATGAACTCTGGGAAACAAGGTTTCTCGCGCACATGGAGTTGCGCAGCCTCAATGAAGTTATCTTGAAGGACCCGCAGATACCTGAAGAAGACGTAGAAGCTCTCACGGAATATGAGGCAAAGAACGGTGAGGCATATGCAGAATTAATGCAATGTCTAGACAACAAGAGTTTGTCATTGATAATGAGAGACGCAAGACGTGACGGAAGAAGAGCACTGGAGATTCTCAGCGAACGCTATGAGGGAAAGGACAAACCCCGAGTTTGTATTGTGAACTTTCCTCACTTCAAAAGGCTAGCAATGAAACTGTCACTGACTATATTATTCGAGCAGAGACTATATTCACGTCATTGAGAAGAGCAGACGAGCATATAAGCGATGGGCTTCAGATAGCCATGGTAGTAAAAGGGCTACCTGATTCATACAAGCCATATGTCGTGCACATCACCCAGACAAATGACACTGTAACGAGTTATGAGAGTACTGAAAAATATGGGAAGAGTGACGTGAATGTAGAAGGAGATAACGTGATGAAGGCTAGCGGGGCAACGAGGTCACGAGGACGAGGGAGAGGAAAAAAAATGGACCTAGCTGATGTCGAGTGTTATGCATGTGGTAAAAAGGGATACATGGCCAGGACATGTCCTGACGAATACCAGAAGAGAGGAGAGGAACGAAAATGGGACACTCCACAGCGAGGGAGGGGGCGCAGTCGAGGACAAGGCCAAGACCATGTCAAGAAAGGTGATGAAGAAACGGAGGCAGAGCCTACATCTTTCTGTTTCTTTAAGCTGAGTGACTGTCCTTCACAAAGAGGAAACAAGAAGGGTCTCATGGTCGACTGCGGCGCCACGACACACATGATCAACGATGCCACAAAGTTTAAAACAGTGGACAAGAGCTTCAGACCCGAGGACCACAAGATTGAGCTTGCCGATGGGACCAAGGTGAGCGGGATGGCAAAGATGAGGGGAGACGCCGAAGTCTGCTTGCTGGACAGCGAGGGACGACGAGTGAAAACGAGGCTCAAGCAAGCACTCTACATCCCATCGTTTCCACAGAACATCTTTTCAGTCAAATCAGCGACAGCTAATGGAGCTGAGATCCACTTCAAGGACTGTGATAACTGGCTGGTCCACAAGAACGGTACCAAGTTTAAAATGGATGTGTATGGTAAGCTGTATTACCTTAGCACAGTAGAAGATGAAAATGTCGAGGTAATGTATGGTTGTCATGACATTCAAACGTGGCATAGGATACTTGGCCATTGTAATTTTAATGATGTTACAAAATTAGAAAAGGTAGTTGAAGGAATGAAGATAAAAGGAAAACATGACAAGTCAAATCAAAACTGTGAAATATGCACACAGGGCAAGTTTACACAAAGCAGAAACAGACAGGCAGATGCCAAAGCTAAAACACTAGAGCTGGTACACACAGAACTATGCGGTCCTAAAACATAGGCTGGTAAAATTCATTACCAAAGGTAGCGCAGATAGCCAGACTCAGACAGGTTGTGACATGGGAGATGCTATTGAGAGTTATGGAGATGCACCACCAAAGATAGAAAACCAGGGTCAGGAACAGCCTAAGGAGAGTAAAGAGTCCAGCGTTGAGGA
The DNA here is from genome assembly GCF_011125445.2 of Fundulus heteroclitus. NCBI lineage: Eukaryota > Metazoa > Chordata > Actinopteri > Cyprinodontiformes > Fundulidae > Fundulus > Fundulus heteroclitus. The sequence goes on from NC_046375.1 coordinate 26,124,845, forward strand.
GACTGCTGAGGCAAGTCCAACCCAGACAGATAGTACTCAGAGAGAACAGGGAGAAAGACGGTATCCTACGAGACAAAGAGTGGCTCCAGAATACTTAAAGGAGTACCGGTGCAAAGCTGAGTGTAATGATGACGAAAGTGAAAATGTTGATTATTTATACAGAGTGGCTTATGATGTACCTAAAACATTTAGAGAGGCTATGGATTCTAAGAAATCAAGAATGTGGGCTGACGCAATGAAAGAGGAGATGAACTCTTTGACAGAGAATGAGACTTTCACTCTGACCCCACTGCCAGGAGGAAAATGAGCAGTGGGAGGTCGCATGGTATTTGCAGTGAAAGAGAGCCTAGATGGATCTGAGACTTGCAAAGCAAGGTATGTCGCAAAGGGATATGGTCAAGTTGAAGGGATTGACTATAAAGAGACTTTTTCACCGACAGCTAACATGACCTCTGTTCGAGCATTAATACAGGTGGCTGTACAGGAGGGTCTCACCCTACACCAAATGGATGTGAAGACTGCATACCTCCATACTCCTATGGACTGTGAGGTATATATGGAGCAACCAGAAGGTTTTGAGATTATGTCAAAAACAGGAGAACACTTGGCGTGTAAACTCAATAAGTCATTGTATGGTTTAAAACAGTCTGGGCGTAACTGGAACATGTTACTGCATGATCACCTTACAGAGAATGGTTTTGTACAAAATGATGCTGATCATTGTGTCTACAGCAGAGAATTTGAGAATGAGAAAGTGATTCTGTTAGTTTGGGTAGATGACTTAGTCATAGCTGCGAGTAACAACCCTTACTCATTGATGTAAAAGAAATGTTGAAGAGAAGGTTTAAGATGAAGGATATGGGTCCACTTAAACACTTCCTAGGTATTGATTTTGAACAGAGTGAGGGAGAGGTCAAAATAACTCAAAAGAGACACATGGAGAACATGTTAGAGAGATTTGGAATGTCCGAATGCAAACCAAGATCCACCCCATGTGAGCAAAAGTTAAACTTTGAAAGCGAGGGTGAATTTATCGACCCAACAGGATATAGAGAGATAGTAGGTAGCCTGATATTCATAATGACATGTACGAGACCTGACCTGAGCTGGATAGTTAGTAAATTATCACAGCACCTAGCAGAGCCAAAACAACAGCATTGGACCACAGCAAAACACCTATTGAGGTACTTAAAGGGTCCTATTGACCAAGAATTACATTACCAAAAATGTAAGGAAAGTCTACAGCTTGAAGGATATAGTGATGCTGATTGGGCAGCCGAAAAAAACGACAGGAGAAGCACAACTGGATACTGTTTCAGCTTAACTGAGAATGGTCCAGTTATATCATGGAAGAGTAAGAAACAGCAGACAGTGGCACTATCCACCTGTGAAGCGGAGTACATGGCACTAGCAGCCACTACTCAGGAGGGTATGTACCTTGTACAACTACTTAAAGGAATAGATAGTAGTAACCAGCATGTTCCTGTCAAGATATATGAGGACAACCAGGGGGTGATAGCTCTATCTAAGAACCCAGTTTGCAAACACGCTGATATAAAGTATCACTTTGTAAGGTCTGCACACAAACAAGGAAAGTTATCTATAGGATACTGTCCTACTGCACACATGGTAGCTGATGTTCTGACCAAGCCTGTGACAAAGGCTAAGTTTGAGAAGTTCAAGGGATATTTGTTTGGAGAATAATATGACTTGGCGGATATAAACACTTTTGTATTTTTTTTTTAGAACACAGTCAGTATGCCAAAATGTTTATTTTGAGGTTATGTTTTTTGTTTACCACTATAGAGAGCTATAAACATGTCTTTGAGTTGGAGTGTTGAGTATTCTTGATAATATAAGTAGCAAAGCCATGTGATATAGCGTACGCAGTGATGTCATTTCATGCGTGCGTATCTGCGTGTACTGTAATGTTATTTTGAGCATGCGCAGAATAAACGGTTCGGTGAGTTCCCAGACCAAAGAGACGATGGCCGTCCGTCATTTTTTCTCCTGTGAATATAAGCATACAAGGAGGTGCTAGTTAACCACTTTGGTGACTGTTAAAACGCTAGACTGCTGCAAAAATGTCTAATGTGACATTAACAAGAAAGGTTTAACTTTTGCAGCCATGTAGCGCGAAAACTAGCTGGGAAACGAAAGGTGTGCCAATTCCCTTTATTTTGCAGAATCATCCAATAAACAACGTAATGTGAAGATTTTGAGTGTGGGACCAGTAGTTTGGTGGTTATAGGCCAAAACGCATTGTCCTTTGTTATAGTGCCCCCTAGTTGTTGAGGGGCCTGAATTTCAGGGTTTGAGTAGCGGTGCACATTCTGTACTTGATTCAATAGGTTTGTTACAGGTCCGCATGGGCTGCACAACGCGTTTAGCGGAGAAGAATATTGCGAGAATAATGAAGAAACACAAAAAACAATAGGGTTCTCTGCACACAGTGCAGACTAACGGCATAGCCGTTCGCCTGCGCTTCGGGCTTGGAACCCTAATAATAAATAATGGAAAAACAATGGGGTTCTCTGCTCACAGAGCAGGCGAACGGCTATGCCGTAGTGGCTATGCTGTTGTGGCTATGCCACTGCGGGCTTGGAACCCTAAATATATAGAGAGCGCAGTGCAATAAAGTCAAAGTTAAATGATAATGAAAAGGCAGTGCAGTACTCTTTATAGTACATAATAAAATGTATTGACCTATGACATGTTATTAGATGTTGGCTTATGAAAATGAGTAATAGCTTAAGAGAAAATGTGTGCACTGACAAAACACGTTTACTATACAAATAAAACCAACATATACTGGGAATTGATAAATTTTATGTCATACTGTTTACTAATTAATTTGTGAGGAAAACAATTAAACCGAAACTGCAATCACAATTTTAATTTGAAATGTATTTCTTCCATTTCCAGACCTGAGAATGGAGCATGCAGTAGTAGGGACCTCTCAATGGAGATCTGCAGGTTTGCTAAGGTGATTAACCCAGCGGTAGTTCGCCTTCAGCTTCCTCACACCATGAGAATACATTCCACATCTCCCGGGTAAAGTAATTTGTCCAGTTTCGCTTTGAGCCTGCCTCTGGCACCCCTCCACCCACCCGGCTTCTTGATGGAGACCCTGTGTATACTGTTTGCTGCATCATGCAATCCAGATGCAGTGGTTATGGCACTCGATATCTGGTGAATCGAGAGGATTATGTCCCAGAGGAGAGATCCTGGACCATTGACAAATCCCTCAACCATGAGTTTCATTGTTTACATCCTGCTCAATCCAAAGGTCCATCAGGACTGGACCGTCGCTGGACCTTCTTCCCAGCAATACGTTTTGATTGGGTCCCAGATTCTGTGTGTGAAGGGCTGACTAAGATCCTCCTGGAACCACTGCTTGGATTCTATGCTACTGTAATGCCAACTCAGACGTGACGGAACTGTTCCTGCCTGATTGTAGAATGAAGAAACAGCCTCAGTCAACGGTTCCAGCTTCTGATGACTTTTATTTGCAACAAGATTCTGAACACTCCTCTTTTCCTCCTGAGCTTCCAAGAGCTCACTGTTGGAAAAGAAGTCAAAAAGGGACAAATGGTGAACAAAACTGAACCACTTTGTCACATTTAGAATGTTTTCTAAAAAACCTGAGCTGTGCAGTTCATCCCTAGTTGTTGTGCTACACATTACTGTTGATCAGGGAGTGTTATTCTTAGCCCCAGATTCCACATCTTCCGCTCCTGTATGTGTCCGCTCTTTTACAGACCATCTCCATGAGTCCGTGAAAAGCAACGCCTACTACATCCACAGTTACTCCATCTTGCTCTGGTCTGAGTTCCTTGGAGCTCGAGGAGAGCATGCGGGAGACGTACGAGTTCACGTAAGAAAAAGAGGATATAAAGGAGCCGGGAAAAAAACAAACTTCTCATTCATCCTTTTAACAGTGTCCGAAAAGTTCTTTGTTGTTTGATTATACATCAACTCGGCATATTTTTACTTCATTTAAGTATGGGTGAGTACATTGGCCACCAAAAATGTGTATGTTTTTGTATTTATATACAAAGCCTATATATATTAAATGACAAATCTGCTTCCTTGTTTGGTGAAAAACCAGTAGTTTGTATCCAAACATTGTTGCTCCATCAGATGGACATGCACGTACATGAACGGAACGGAGCAGTCACAGCGTTTGTGGAATTTGGGGGTCAAGCTCCAGCCTTAAACGGCCCCCAGTACTTGTGGAGGAACTTAACTTTCCAGCAAAACACTATTTAATAATAATCAAAATTTTAAACAACTTGACATTTTGGTAGGTTTTGCACAAGTCTATGTTTAAATGGAGTTTGCAGTTACTAAAGTGAACATAATTAGATTTAAGCATATTTTGAAAACATTCAGGAAAATCAGCATGAGCCGCAGCCGCTTTGAGAGGTTGTACAGACTTAAGGAGCAGCTTGGTAGTAGTAGAAAGATGTTGATAGTTTGGCAGTCTGTCACACAAAGGTTTTTTGGGGGGGGAGGGATTTATCAGTATGGACTTTTCACCTAATTATGATACTGGTTAAAAGCAGTGACGGACTGGGATTAAAAAACGGCCCTGGCATTTTCACCAACCAGATATAACTTCACATGCACGGAAACAGGGTCCGAAATTAACACTCGCCAGTCGCCAAATGCGAGTAAATTTCCCGTTTGGCGAGTGAATTTCAGAGGGCTAGCTGCCACATGGCGAGTAAATATTTGTACCAAATAAAATAAAAATAACATAAAAATAACAAAACCCATTTGGGCTGCGGATGATCTGTTCACAGCTGTCGTTCCAGAGCTCAGTCTAGACCCGCCTTCTACGGAGCTGGTTCAGCTCCTTTCACATTCAGAACCAGTCATGGCTGCACGCTGGATCAGAAAACAGATCTGCTAACCAGATACAGTCTAAAACGCCAATTACCCTGTTTATAAGTTTTGTTCTTATTTATTCAGCATTTTTTTTAACTACGTGCGCTGCGGTTTTGCGCTTCGCCGCTCTTATTGCGGCGCCCCCCCTTCCAGGTGCTTTTATCAGCGGCCAGCCTTCAAAACGTGAATCACTGCGTTTAATGTCCTTCCACTCGTACCAAAATGTCCCAATTAAAGTCAATAGGACAGTCAGTAACTGTATTTCATGCTCTTTGGTTTTTAACGACAAAGAACCAGTGGTGCTTCGGTGGGCGTGGTGCCTTGCGCTTTAATTCAGGTGCGCAAAATCCCGTTACATGTAATTTAGTTGCGCACAGGGACATTTTAAGGAACTTGTAACATCGGGGGCTGCAGCTCAGACCAATTATTTCTTATCTCCTCCCTAAAGGAGCCCTTTAGAGTCTTTATTTATGCATCCCCACTGTTTATTCCTCGCGCGCAGCTCACCAGGGTAAAATCAAGCAACTGGATCATGCGTAAAGACGCAGCGTGAACCCTGCGTGCTTTAAGTGTTGCAGCTGAGGGAAAATGTTGAGGCTTAGGAAGTTAATTTCGGACACTGTACGGAAATAACACGCAAGTTTGTAGCCCCATTGGTGTTGAACTTTAGCTTGCCCGCGGCCCTTCTGGCATCTGCCTAAATGGCAGACCGTCCAGTCCGTCACTGGTGTGGAGTACAAATGGCAAAGTAACAATTTTACACTCAGGAAAGACTTTTTTTTTTTGGGGGGGGGGGGGGTTTGCAGTTCTAGTGGCTTGCTTTTTCTGAAAGTAGGCTGACAGGAAGGGGGTGGAAGAGGGGGAGAGATATGCGGCAAAGGACTTGGTCGTATTCGAACCCGGGTAGGCCGCGTCGAGGACTAAGGCCTCCGTATATGGGTCGCGCTACCTGCTGTGCCACAAGCGCGCCCTCAGGAAATAATTTTAAGCCTAATTTGAAGGGTTCATAAACTTTTATTTCAAGACAAATTTATTGATTTTGATTTTGTTATCTTATATACACGACTGTAGATTCAAGGTGATGTGACTCATTCATTATTAAAACACAAATTAAGTATATAAAAAGGAAATAGTGTCAAGAAAACCAAGGGATTACAGTTAGTAACTTGAGAAATTCATAGTGGTAAATTTGCTTACTGTTAAATCTTACTGAAATAAATAATAAATATCTTTATTTGTTTTTATTTGATAATTCAGATGCCTTTTAAATTACTAAAATCAAGGCTTACATTTTTTGTATAAAAGATTATAAATATTTACAAAAGATCAAACATATGTGGGGGGATTTCAATTAGGTAAACAATATGCAGAGTACAAACCACTTTACAAGAGTATCAGTTGGAAACCTGAACAGTCTAACAACAGGTCTGGTTCTGCTGATCAGTGGTTTGCTGCAGCCTTGTATGCTCCTGGGATGCTGTAGTAGACCTGGTCTAGTATACTATTGTCTCTGGTTGGAAATTCTCACAGCTGCCCCTGGATTACTGTTCATTTGGCTGCTAATAAAACAATATAGTTCCTCCAGGGCTAATTCTGCTTTAGGCTGAATGTATGTTGCAATAGTAATCACAGAGCTGAACTCTAACCAGTTTAAATGGCCTGCACTTGCCAGACAGATGTTCCACAGCAGGGGAGCAGAAGATTCTGATTGCTTTTGCAGCTATGCACCAAGAGTTGTGGATGGATATTGCTAGACCTCCACCTCTGCTTCTCTCTGCCACTCCAGTCTGGTCTGCTCTAAACAAAGAGCGACCTGCTAGCTCAACTGCAGTGTTAGGCACATTGTTGTTAAAGCATGTCTCTGTAAAGATTGCCACACAGATGTCCGTCTTACATGAGGCGATCCTCAGCCTGATGTCATGCAGTTTGTTGGGGATAAATCTGACAATGGCCAGTAGGAGACTGGACATAGCTGGCCTATGTGGATTAGCCTTTAGTCCGGTGTGAGGGCCCCTGTGGCAGCCACATCTTCTTCCCTTCCACCTGCGTATATGCCTCAGCAGCTTAGACAATGCTTGACAATGGTGGTTCTGTTGTCTGTTGCAGTTCAGGCGGAATAAAGCCAGATTTCAGCGATTGGTACAATTCATAAGCTTTGTGGATTTGACCCCAGTTCAAGTAGCTCTCCTCTCCCACTCTGGATTAGAGTTTGGAGTGCTTAAAAAAAGACAAACATTAAAAGCTGGTTGCCTCCGGTAGTAGGAGGGTTCTTCATCGCCATCTCTGAAGGATGAATGGATCTCATTTGGCAGATGCCAGACACATCTCTCTCACACACAGTGGTAATTAGGCTTTAATACTTTGTTATATTCTAGTTCTCATGGTCCTTAACTTGACATTTTGTGTACTTCATCCAGAAAAAATCTGCTCTCCAAACTTCAGTCCTCTTTCTGGTCTTTAGTCCACTGCCTAGTTTAGTCCACTGTAGCTCAGTTGTGGAATCACTTTGGGATTCCCACTCTGGGATTCCCACTCCAAGAAAACTTTTCTACTCCAGCTTCATCAAGTTTTCCTCCTGGAACAGAGAAACAAGCGCCATCTGCTAGCTGCTTAGACCACACAATCTGCTAACCTCAGCCCCAGTGGATGTATCCACCTCTTCTTTTCAATTACATTCAACTCTGCCAACAGTAAGACTCCAGTTTTCTCATGACCATCAACGCAAAATTATCTTATTTCACTGCACATCATAAGCACTTACCTCCTCTCCTCAGAGACATCTTGGAATCCGTTCCTAAACTCAGAGCACATAAACTCATTATTTCAATGTATCAATAAACTGTTTAAACCTTTCTAAGTCATCAGTAGTTGTTGCCTAAACAAGAATTTATTTGCAAAGCGTTATGACAAACCCTGAGTTCTGGCGTTGTATATGAGTAATTTCCATCCCCTGATTTGTCTAGGCTTCAAGTTCTTCACACTAACATGTAAAAAAGATGAAAACTGTTTTTGTGCTTGTGTTATGTATTTAAATGTCAAAGGAACACGTTCAAAAAATGTTTTACTGCACTTTGTGCTTCTGTTTTATGAGATGCAAACCATGAAGAGGGCTAAGTTCACTTCATTCTATAAATTAGGCTATATTTGATACTCAACTCAGAGCTGATTTACAACTTGTGTGGAAGTATACAGAAAAACAACTTACAATTATAACAATAATACAATTGTACAACAGTATATCACAAAAAAAGAATATTGCTCCTCAAAATGACACCAGGGAGCATCTCTCCTTGGATACCAAAGAAGCCCCAGTCACATCCATGAACAGCCAATGAACTGATAGACATGGAATAATAAATTTAATGTAGGTAAGCTGTGTAGTCATACGGAGACGGAGGACATCCATCACTCCACGTTCACTGCTTAACATAGAATAAAAAACCCATTGTATTAAAATCCTCTGCCTTTCTTTAATGATGTAAGTTTTTTAACAGAACTGATGATATGATTGAAGACAAGCGTCTCTGCAATGAATCTGCAGAGCTGCAGCAACACACTGTGACCTCTTATGCATTAAGTGTTGTTGTCGTTACTTTGTCACTTCTGATAATATGTGGCAATCTTCTTGTAATCATCTCTGTGATTTACTTCAAACAGCTCCACACTCCAACAAACTACCTCGTCCTCTCTCTGGCTGTGAGTGACCTGCTTGTTGGAGCTTTAGTTTTGCCTTTCAGCACAATATTGTTGATAAGCTCCTGCTGGTATTCAAGTTACTTACTCTGTAAAATGCGAGGTCTGTTTGATATATTACTATGTACATCATCCATTTTAAATTTGTGCTTCATCTCTGTTGACAGATATTATGCAGTTTGTCATCCACTAACATATAGAAATAAAATAAACATCCGTGTTGCTCTGACCATGATCCTGGTGAGCTGGGCTCTCCCTTTTCTACTTGCGACTGCCACCACAGTTCGCGGGATAGGTAAAGAGAATCCTAGTTTGAGGTGCAGGATATTTCTAGCTACAAAGGAATCCACAACTGCATCTATTTTTGCATTTTACATTCCAGCAATTATAATTTTAACTATCTATCTAAAGATTCTGGTGGTTGCAAAGAAACAGGCACGCCGCATCCAGAACACTATAAAGTCTGCTGCACCTGTCAGTCAGATGGAGAAAAAGGCCAACATAACACTGGCTATAGTAATGGGGGTCTTCCTTATATGTTGGACTCCTTTCTTTCTGTCTATCAGTTTTTACAGAATGAGAAAATTCACAATACCAGATGTAATGATTGAAGCATTTAAATGGATTGGATGGTCCAATTCTATGTTAAATCCCCTGGTTTATGCTTTCTTCTACAGGTGGTTCAGACGAGCTTTTAAAATGATAATTTTTGGGAAAATATTTCAAGCAGATTTTTCTAATACTAATCTGTTGTGATTTACGAATCTATATGCTGACAGAGTATAACCATAATTTCCCCTCTGTTTTGTCTATTGTTTGACATGTGATGCATTTAGAACCTGTAGCATAATACCCATAACGTTATAAGAAATTATAACTGTGCTTCATATGTTCTTACTTTTACCTCACAAGGACTGTTGGTCTCTTTTTCGGCTGTTGCTTTAAGAGTTTTGAAGATGTGCTGAATAAAACAACAACTAGACAATTTGTGTTTTTCTTCCTAGTTATGACAAAAACAGAGATCCTCGTATGTGCATTTTGAAAGAAAATCATTTAAAATTATTACTCATTAATTGTTCATTTTCCCTCACTTTGGCTGAACAGTATCTGTAAATGCCACTAATGTCTTTGCCTACACTTGTTTTGAACTCTCTCTGAATTAGCAGGTGCCAGAAATCAAAAAAATATCCCTCTGAATTAATTGGATGTCAAATAATTTATAATTTGCACAATAAGAATCTCTTTTTCAAAAGCCACCTGGGACAAGCATTGCAAGTGTGACTCTAGTTTTAAATCAAGCTGTGGTACTTTTTTGAATGACATATATATCAAAACCAGTCTTTCATTTTAATGAATAAAGAGAAAAACAAAGTGAAATCAAAAGTTTTATTGAAAAGATGAAGGGGATTTATTTAAACATTAAGATACTACACTGCATTTGAAATGAATATTGCTTAGTTTGACCTACTGTACTAATCTTGAGTAGGTGAATGATACAAATCCAGGCAAAAGGCAGGGACTTCCGTCATGCAGAAACAGTCTGATAGCAAAGCAAAGGGCAAATGGCAAAGTAAAAACATCAGGCAGGAGCAGAAAGGGAAACTAAGGATATGTGTTAAAGTTACAGAGAAAATAAAGGAAACAGAGGGCACAGGAAACATTTTGACTTGATTTTTATGTCTTTACCACTACCCGTATTCGCAAAGATTCTCAGAGTCCTCTCAAAGAATTCATAGCTTTAAAAAGATCTCCCTCTGGGTTATCTTAATGAGGAGGTGTGGTTGACCTCATTGCTAGGTGTGACGCTGTCTTCTAAGGGCTGTGATTGATTGATACAAGAAATTAACAACAAAACTACACAAATGTGTTCCTAGTAATTAATGGAGAGCAATTAACCAATAAGACTGGATTAAGAAATGTGTGACATGATGATGAAATTTAGCAAAATAAAATAGTCACGTAGCATCAACATGTTTGAATGTGCCTTATTTATCACCTTTTTTTGGATTTGCTTGTTTACTCAGTATACCATTTCAGAAAGAATAGCCGAGCTGCCCTTAGTAGAAAGCAGATACTCAGTGGAGTTCTACCCTACTGTCATACACAGCATATTGAGAATATCAAGACATTATTAACAAAAAGAAATAATGCTGTTGCTGCTGAAAAAAGCTAGTGGCAGAGAATTACTGATCACATCAATTTCACAGAGAATTAAAGCTGTACTCAGAGTTCACTCAATAAACATAAAAAGGGTGCCTGTGTGTGTGTGTGTGTGTGTGTGTGTGTGTGTGTGTGTGTGTGTGTGTGTGTGTGTGTGCATGGATGGATGTGTCTAGGTGTGACCCGACAGTAATAAAGGACACTGTAGTTAATCAAGATTAGACATAACATTTTTGATTAATCAGGTAAGGTCTAGGTATAAGCTATTGTCATGTTTAACCTTAACCAACTAAAGCATTCACTAGCTATATCCAACATATGCAATTAATGATGGGATGACATGAGTTATGGATATATCCATATATAGTTATGGATACATATCAGTTATGAATGAACATAACTGATATATTAATTCATCCTTTTTCCAGCGTTTGGCTCTACGTCACCACCTAACCTGACTCAAGCCAGACGCATGTCGCTCCACCTAGCTCACGTCTGGCATGAGTCAGGTTAACGTCACCCAGCGTCAACTAAAGAAAATAATTGATGCCAATTTTCTCGTAGGTGTATCTTTGTGCCAGCGTCATTTAGTTAATATATATATATATATATATATATATATATATATATATATATATATATATATATATTAGATTAAACTAAAGGTGGCTGTATAAAAGTAAAGAAATGTGAAAATGTGATATGGCCCTAGTATGGGGTGCCAAATATAAAATTTCAGATAAAATTCTAAAGCTGATATATTTTGATTATTTAGCTCACTTTTCTCACATTTAGCTCACTTTTCTCACATTTAAGACAAAAATTCATGATAAACAAGATCTTATATGCAATTGTCAACGATATGTTTATAAAGTAAAATAAATAGTTAAATGTTAAATCTAAATATTAAATCTATATCTAAATGTTAAATGTTAAATCTAAATGTTAAATCTATATCTAAATGTTAAATGTTAAATCTAAATGATAAATCTATATCTAAATGTTAAATCCATATCTAAATGTTAAATCTATATCTAAATGCTAAATGTTAAATGTAAATGTTAAATCTATATCTAAATGTTAAATGTTAAATCTAAATGTTAAATCCATATCTAAATGCTAAAGCTATATCTAAATGTTAAATCTAAATGTTAAATCTATATCTAAATGTTAAATGTTAAATCTAAATGTTAAATCTATATCTAAATGTTAAATGTTAAATGTAAATGTTAAAGCTATATCTAAATGTTAAATGTTAAATGTAAATGGTAAATATATATCTAAACGTTAAATCCATATCTAAATGTTAAATCTATATCTTAATGTTAAATCCATATCTAAATGCTAAATCTATATCTAAATGTTAAATCTATATCTAAATGTTAAATTCATATCTAAATGCTAAATCTATATCTAAATGTTAAATCTATATCTAAATGTTAAATGTTAAATCTAAATGTTAAATCTAAATGTTAAATCTATATCTAAAGGTTAAATGTTAAATCTAAATGTTACATCCATATCTAAATGCTAAATCTATATCTAAATGTTAAATCTAAATGTTAAATCTATATCTAAATGTTAAATGTTAAATCTAAATGTTAAATCTATATCTAAATGTTAAATCTATATCTAAATGTTAAATGTTAAATCTAAATGTTAAATCCATATCTAAATGCTAAATCTATATCTAAATGTTAAATCTATATCTAAATGTTAAATCTAAATGTTAAATCTATATCTAAATGTTAAATCTAAATGTTAAATCTATATCTAAATGTTAAATCTAAATGTTAAATCCATATCTAAATGCTAAATCTATATCTAAATGTTAAATCTAAATGTTAAATCCATATCTAAATGCTAAATCTATATCTAAATGTTAAATGTTAAATCTAAATGTTAAATCTATATCTAAATGTTAAATGTTAAATCTAAATGTTAAATCTATATCTAAATGTTAAATCTAAATATTAAATCCATATCTAAATGCTAAATCTATATCTAAATGTTAAATCTATATCTAAATGTTAAATCTATATCTAAATGTTAAATCTATATCTAAATGTTAAATGTTAAATCTAAATGTTAAATCTATATCTAAATGTTAAATCTAAATGTTAAATCTATATCTAAATGTTAAATCTAAATGTTAAATCTAAATGTTAAATGTTAAATCTAAATGTTTCGAAAATATGCAAATTGACCATGCCCACTATCGGGTTCTCACCCACACCACTGACCTTGGATCAGCCATGAGTATATTTGAGTGTCATGGAGAAGAAGAGAGACGGAGGGAGGTTATTTCTTTTTAGGAAGTCATCATTTGTCGGAGGAATGTATTTTTGCTCAGAGGAGTGACAAGGTAAGTCATGCATATACAGCAAGTCCTCTACTTGAAATTTGATCTATTCGGCAGTTATTATTTATAGTTAACAACTATGCTCTGGATACACTTGCATCACTGTAGTACCGTCTCTGGCTCTGTTTACACGGTGAAAACAGGTTTGCGTTGCCTTTGTACTCTCCATTTACACACTACAAGGTTTAACTGTTGCTTAGGGGGACTTTCAGCTATAGCTGTGGGTTTATTTACAACAGTCCATGCAGGAGTTTTGGGACAGATGGCTCCACCAGACTCAGTAGACCATCCACAAATGAAAAGTGAAAGATTCATCCATCCATCCATTCATTTTCAAACACGTCTATCTCTGTTGGGGTCGTGAGGGGTGCCGGTGCCTATCTCCAGCTGTCAATGGGCGAGAAGCGGGGTACACCCTGGACAGGTTGGCAGTCTATCGCAGAAATGCCAAAGATGACTCTGCTAAATTACACATTTACACCAGAAGAGCGAATCACTTTTAAGTTTTTTTTAAACACTGCTAGGGGTGCCAAATGTAAAATTTCAGATAAAATTCTATAGCTGGTATATTTTGATTATTTAGCTCACTTTTCTAACATTTAGCTCACTTTTCTCACATTTAAGACAGAAATTCATGATAAACAAGATCTTATATGCAATTGTCAACAATATGTTTATAAAGTAAAATAAATAGTTAAATGTTAAATCTAAATGTTAAATCTATATCTAAATGTTAAATCTATATCTAGATGTTAAATCTATATCTAAACGTAAATGTTTAGATGATCCGGCTAATTGGGTTCGAACACACCTGTTGTTTATGATTAGTATGGCTGGATTGAGTTATCTGAGATAACTGCGCGTTCATGCGTTTGTTTAAAAGGGGAAATGTATCGATAATAGAAACAATAATCAGCAACGCTGCTATTGGCTGTTCAGCATGGCCAAAGAACGCCCACAGTTTTTTTCCCAAGGAGAACAAGAGCTTTTAATGGAAGGTTATGCCGAATTTGTGTCATTAATTAAAACAACAGATAACACCTCAAAGTCTGGTAAAACCAGGAGAGAGGGCTGGCAAAAAGTAGCAGACAAATTACATGCATAAGTACTGTCCATGGTAGATGTTTCTATCACTTTCTACAGTATGTATATTTGCATTTTAATAATTTCATATCTACTTTGTTCTTTTATGTCAGAGCCTCCACAGGACCCACTAGAACGTGGGGACAAGTAAAAGTGAAGTACAAGTATACTCTACAAAATGGTAGCCTTTAATTATTAAACTGTATTTTAAAAAGCCACTTTTTCATACTTTTAAAGGCCACTGTTGAATTGTGTGTTTGTCTGTTTATAACAGCCACCAAGAAAAAGCCTGAAAAAAACAGGTTCATTTTACTTTTGTTGCATGAGGCATGTTTCACCCTTTCTGTTGTAGTATTTTGACCTGAAAAAACACAAATTAAGAGGAGAAATTGAACTCCACAACTTGAAAAAGAGAAAAATTGCACTAGAGATCAAGTTGCTTCAAAAGGACCTTCAGAGTAAGTTCTAATACACCATTTCACAGTAGTATTGCTGACTTTAAATAACTATCTCTTATTGCAGGCAAAAGATGACTTGCTGGCTTTTCTTTATAAAAAAACTGTTTAAATAAAACAACAGGAACTAAGCATTATTTGTTTCATCTTTTATTAAAGATTAAAAAATCGTGTTCCACAATTCTGTTCTGTCCTCTGCCACTAGGTGGTCCAAGTGCACTGGCTGGACAGACTTCCCTATTTGGTTGGCCATTCAAAAATGGTGCTCCACAATTCTGTCCCGTGCAGCTCTGCCACTAGGTTGGTCCAAGTGCACTGGCTGTACAGATTTCTCTATCTCTTCCGCTTATATAGCTGCGATCTACTCCTGTTTACATGAAATAAGCCTGCTTGCACACATGTTGCTATGACAGCAAGTCCAGATAGGGTGACCACCCGTCCTGCGTAGCGCGTGCGCGAAAACAGCGTTTGAAGCCCAATTCATGTGTCCCGCAAATAAGACCGTGTCACGCATAATCAATGCTTTCTAAAAAAAAAGTTGGTCGCTCTATCCTGGAGCCCCAGGCAGCCAAACGAACATTACTTGACAGTTCAGTAGGCTTACGCTACTGCTGCCACACCCACCTCTCAGTTGAACTGCTGACTAGGTTGCCAACTTTTTCAAACGCACGTGCATACCAGACACACTGGGAAGAAACTTTTAGAGGCGGACTTTCCAAGTAGTAAATGGAGAAAGAGACAGAGTCTAAGGCATCACCACCAGCAATTAAAAAGAGAAGGTGTGGGTACAACAAAAACTGGGGAAATGAATATTTGTCCTGCGCCTGCCTTTACCAACATTCAAGTTCACCATCCTTCCTCCCTCTTTTCGTTCTGTGAACCTCTGGAGTTGTGAGTAAAGACTTTTTTTCACAGTTCCTGTGGTGTAGAGCAACTACAATTCATGTTAATCTTTTAATTTTAAATTATCATTTATTTAAAGTGAATGAATTGTAATGAAAAATAAATAAAATTAACTAGCTAAAGTAAATCGGCATTGGAAGTGCATCTGTTCATTGAATGTTCAAAGTATTATAAATCTTTATTTAGAAAGAAATACACATTGGTTGGCCTATTCATGAGCATACATCAGCAAATACACATGTTTATGGGATATGGCAGTATTAATATACCATGTAAGGTGGTATGTGCTAGAAATGTGTAAACCACTATCAGTGAGTCTGCCCGTGAGGTGGGGGCACCGCCGCGCCAAGCAGTGTCCCACTTTGTCCCTCAGAAACATATCCCTTGTCCCCCCTTGGGCTTATTAGCAGGTGGTCACCCTAAGTCCACAATGAGTGTCGAAGAACCAAACAATCCAAGATCTGACCATCTGCACACACAGAGGGTGTTTTCATCATTGATAGAGTTAAGTTTAGTAACCCTTTTATCCTGAAAAAAACAACAACACAAACACAAGTTTAGACTCTTCTCAAAGAAAGAGTGCAGAGGGCCAGAAACGTGAGGTCGTTTTCATCACAGTCTCAGCTCCAATCTGCCCTGGCTACCTCTGTCTCTTTTTATTATCTGTCTCTTATTATTACCTTTATTATCAGATATCAAAGAAGGGACAGGAGGAGTCAGGAGTTAACAACATGGGGGTTAAGAAACAAAAGAAAAGACAAGGGGGTTTTAATACATTGGGTTTGCACACAAAGAGGTGTAGGATTAACATATACAACAAGACATTCCTTGTCTCGGAGAAACATCTGTTTCTTCCTGTGTGAAGTTAAAACAGTAGAACATTCCATAATAAAAAGGAATTATATTCACATTTCTTTAACAATCATTGCTGGGGATTTTAACCAGGCAAATATGACAACTGTTCTCCCTCATTTCTACCAACACGTGGATTTTGCAATTCAGGGAGAGAATACTCTAGACCAGGGGTTTTCAATAGGTGAGACGCACCTCCCCTGGGGGGCGCCAAAGAGTCACAGGGGAGGTGCGAGAAGACAGAGAACAAGAGAGAAGACAGCGCTGCTGCTCAACTCTGTGAAACTATGTAGCAATATTCGTGCCTTCTGTTTGAGCGCGCAGGAACCAATCCAAGCGCGCAGTGAGACAACTCTCAACGCTCAAAACCGGTCTGGCGTGCGCTCAACTCTGGAAAATTCTTCTCAACCCACTGTCCTTGCGGTGAGTTTCATCTCTGCTCGCGCGCTACTTTGCTTGCGCGCACCTGCTCGTTCCATGCTAAACACCAGCTGTGCGTTCGCTCGGCTGTTTCAGTCAATCACAGACAGTTTTTCTTCCATCCAATCAGAGTATGGCTTGCAAATACTGCATTCAGATGAATTCAATCAAAATGTTGCAACCTTTGGCAGAAGTTACTAAACATCACCGTGGGATTGAAGAAAAACAAATAAAAAGTTTAATATTTTAGCCTAAAATATTTAGGCTAAAGTATTTAGACTAAAATAATAGAGTTACTAAGTGAGTTGTGAAAAATGTTTTTGATTCTTTTCTGTCCAGCTTCTGGGAGGTGATGCAAAAGTTTATTCTGATCATAATCATCATCAATGTCATCATTATTTAAAGATCACTTTTCACACGAGATAAAACAAAGTGCCAAACATCAGAAGTACATCAGACAAGAGATAACAACTAATAAAATACTCGTTTGTTAAAATAGCAATAGGTCTAAGTTGTGTATAATTAGCCTAAAAAATAAATTGGAATATGTAATATGTTGACGTCTGTTAAATTCATCTTTTTTATTATTATTTAAGTTGACGTCTCCTGTTGACGTGAGTTCAGTTTGATATTGGCATCTGTTTAGTTCAGTTTGTCTGCTGTTGAAAACAATCGTTTATGAATTTGCTCTAATGACAGTTGAATTGACAGTTGAATTTTAAAACGAAGCCCTCAGTCCTTGATGTTTCAGTAAAAGTAGCAGGTAAAATGGAAATATTTGGATGGACTTTTTATGAATAGGCCTTTTTTATGAATGTACTTTGTTAAAAGAAATACAATAAAAAAACATGTGTTGAGCAATCAGTTGTTTTTTAAACACAGCATTCCAGGAACACAAAACAGAGATGCATTTACTGCAGGGAAATGTGTGTGGTAGGTTTGTGGTTGGGGGGGCGGGGGGGGGGGGGGGGGTCGTGGTTATCTTTACCTATTCCAAGGGGAGGCTCACATTCAATGAATTTGAAAACCCCTGCTCTAGAATTAGTTTACACAAATATTAAAGCCGCATTCAAGGCAGCCATCCGCCCCCACCTCGGCTCTTCAGACCACCTTTCTGTGATGCTAATTCCTGCATACAGGCCACTGCTGATCAGAGCTAAACCTACAGTGAGGCAGGTGAGAGTGTGGACGGAGAGAGCAATGGAGGCGCTCCAGAACTGTTTTGAGTGCTCTGACTGGGACTTGTTCAAAGCTGCAGAAACTTATGAAGACAAGATCAACATTGATGAGTACGCCGTGACTGTGTCAGCCTACATCAACAAATGCATTGAGGACGTCAGCACCACTAAGACCATCATCACCCGAGCCAACCAACAACCCTGGATTACTGAGGAGGTCCGTCAAGTGCTAAAAGCACGGAACTCAGCCTTCAAGACTGGTGACAAGGAGGCACTGAGGACAGCAAGAGCCAACCTGAACCGTGTCATCAGGTTAGCGAAGCGGAGCCACACTAAGAAAATCCAGGGGCTTTTCCATGACGCCAGCTACACCAGGAGCATGTGGAAAGGCATAAGGGCGATCACTGAATACAACACGCCCTCCCCCCGGTGGGTGAAGTTGATGCTGACTTCCTTAACAGACTAAAGAACTCCTTTGGGAGGTTTGAGGCACTAAACAACACTCCATCAGTGAAGACTGTCCCCCATCAGGAAGAGGAGGTCCTCTGCCTTGACACCGCAAACATGTGGAAGACTCTGAGGAGAGTAAACCCGCGGAAGACCCCAGGTCCCGACAACATACCTGGGCGGGTGCTCAAGGAGTGTGCAGGTCAGCTGGCAGGAGTCCTCACATACATTTTTAACACCTTGCTGGACCAAGCCACAGTGCCTGCATGCTTTAAGTCTGCCACCATCATTCCGGTGCCGAAGAAACCTCAAGTCACCTGCTTCAACGACTACCGGCCTGTTGCACTGACTCCCATCATGATGAAGTGCTTTGAAAGGCTGGTGAAAGAACACATCGTCTCCAGTCTCCCCCCAACACTCGACCTGTTCCAGTTTGTGGAACCGCTCCACTGAGGACGCCATCTCCTCCGCTCTTCATCTGAGCCTGACACACCTGGAATAGAAGAACACGCACGTGTGGATGCTGTTCCTGGACTTCAGTTCAGCATTTAACACCATCATCCCACAGCAAAAAACTAGAACATCTGGGCTTCAGCAAACCTCTTCGCAACTGGCTGCCAGACTTTCTCACCAACAGACCTCAGTCAGTCCGGGTCGGACAGAACACCTCTGCTGTCATCACCCTCAGCACAGGCTCCCCTCAGGGCTGCGTCCTGAGCCCCCTGCTGTTCACTCTGATGACACACGACTGCGTCCTTAGGTTCACCACCAATCACATCGTGAAGTTTGTAGACGACACAACCGTGGTGGGCCTGATCAGAGACGACAACAACCGGGACTACAATGAGGAGGTGGAGTAGCTGGTGGGCAGCCTGATCCTGATTGTGGAGAAGACAAAGGAGATCGTCGACTTCAGAAAGAACCGGCCTCACCACGCTCCACTGCTCATCAACAGCTCAGCTGTGGAGGTGGTCAGCAGCACCAAATTCCTGGGGGTGCATATCACGGACAGCCTCACCTGGTCTGTGAACACCATGTCACTGGTGAAGAGGGCACATAAGCGATTGCTCTTCCTGCGGAGGATGAGGTAGCCCACCTGCCCCCGCCCATCCTCACAACCTTCTACAGAAGCACTATAGAGAGTATTCTGACCAGCTGTCTCTCTGTGTGGTGTGCAGGCCGTTCCTCCTACTTGAAGAATGTGAGGAGTGGTGAGGACAGCAGAAGGGATCATCAGGGCTCCTCTCCCCTTCATTAAGGACATTTCGTCCCAGCGCTGTGTGTCCCGAGCCCATATCATCATAAGAGACCCCTCACACCCCCACCATGGACTGCTCTCCTTGCTGCCCTCTGGGAAGAGGTTCTGCAGAATCCGCTGCAGGTCCATCATGTTATGTTCTACATAACTTTAAAATGTAATAAAGCTCAGGAGGCAGGAGTATGCTCAAACGTCTCTTTACTTCACTACTCGCGTAAGCAAAAAAAACAATACATCCGGGTTACTCGTCATGCTCCCGATTAAACTACGGGGTGCAGGAGGGACATTCATAACAAACATGACATCTCCTCCCCCCTTAGAATAGAAGTTCCCATAACACAATTGCCACTAATCAAAATTATATATCACAAAATAATAAAATAACAGTGACATGGAGGAGCATAAAACAATTTTTTTTATTTTTATTTTTTATTTTTTTTTTATAACAGACACCCAGATGTGCAACCACACCAACAGAACCTACGGGTGAGGGTAGACTGCCTCACCCGTGACGGCACCCCTGGGTATTATTCTGCCCCAGATGATTGGGTGTGCCGTGCTAAAGAGCTCACAAGTCCATACGTTTGGGAGCCCGTCGCTCTCTTTCTGGATACCGCCGCTCACGGGAAGGCCCCGGTACACTTCCTCTG
This sequence comes from Fundulus heteroclitus, assembly GCF_011125445.2. NCBI lineage: Eukaryota > Metazoa > Chordata > Actinopteri > Cyprinodontiformes > Fundulidae > Fundulus > Fundulus heteroclitus. Next base: position 26,145,199 of record NC_046375.1, read on the forward strand.
GGAGACGCAGATAGTGGCACCAGGTGTGGGGGTGGTAACCCCATCAGCGCTTCTGGCAGAGGATCAAGTACAGTTTCCTCCGAAACAAGGGCACCCCCAGGAGCTGCCACGGTGTCCACACCCTCGTCTTCCTGGACCTCCCCACTGTCAACCATGGGAGGCGGTGTGGATGTTGGCACTGAACTCTGTAGGAGTTGGTCGACATGCCTCCTCCACATGCGACCATCAGCAGTCTGGAGGGTGTATGACACAGGACCAGTCTGCGCCACAATGGTCGCTGGCAACCATTGTGGACCAGCACTGTAGTTTCTAGCTAACACGTGGTCACCAGAAAAGAACCTCCTCTCCTTGGTCTGTTTGCGTTGCTGTACCTGCTTCTCTTGTTGTTTCTGAACAGTGTCTTTCACAGCAGCGGGCTTTAGCAGGTCAAAATGAGTCCGTAGGTCCCTCTTGAACATCAGGGATGCCGGAGAGGCCCTGGTGGTAGCGTGGGGAGTATTTCTGTAATTTAACAGAAATCGATGCAGCCTCAGATGAAATGACCCCTGCCCCTCAGAGGTCTTCAGCGCGTGTTTTACAGTTTGGACAAACCTTTCGGCTAAACCATTGGTAGCCGGATGAAAAGGTGCCGATTTGATGTGCTGCACCCCATTCACTTGCAAGAAAGTAGACATTAATTCTGACACCAGCTGGGGCCCATTGTCAGAGACCAACTGCATAGGGCATCCGAAATGGCTGAACATTTCCCCAATCTTCTCGATTGTTTTGGCTGCTGTGGTGGATTTCATGACTGCCACCTCTGGCCATTTGCTATGGGCATCCACGACAACCAGTAGCATCCGCCCTTCCACCGGTCCCGCAAAATCCACATGTACCCGCTGCCATGGTTCTTCTGGGAACTCCCAGGGGTGCAGTGGTGCTAAGTGGGGAATGCTCCGGGCCCTCTGGCATACGTGGCAACTCTTTGCTACACTCTCTATTTCTCTGTCCACTCCTGGCCACCAGAAGAAACTCCTTGCCAATTCTTTCATGCGCACAATCCCACTATGGCCTGCATGTAATTGTTTCAGAACAGTCTTGCGTAGCGTTGGTGGAATGACCACCCTCCTCCCCCACAGCAAACATCCCGACTGTATTGTCAGTTCCGTTCTCCTTGACAGGTAAGGCTGAAAACCTAGAACATCACTGATGGAATGGCCTTTTGTCACCATATCCATGACCCCTGCCAGCACAGGATCAGTGCGTGTTGCCCGTTTCACCTGTGCAGCTGTGACAGGTGCACCCTCCACCTGGCTGAAGTAGAAAACCTCTTAACTGTTGGTTTCCGGCTTGGTAACAGGTAGTGGAAGCCTGGATAGCCCGTCTGCATTTTGATGGCAGTCTGCTTTGCGATATTTGATCTCATACGAATGGGCCGATAACAGCATGGCCCAACGCTGCATTCGGCTCGCTGCCAACGACGGTATGCCTGAATGTGGCCCCAAGATTGTTGTGAGGGGCCTGTGATCAGTAAAGAGAGTGAACCGCCGCCCATACAAATATTGGTGGAAACGCCGGACTCCAAAGACAATGCTCAGAGCTTCTCTCTCTATCTGTGCATAATTAGCCTCTGCTTTGTTCAATGTTCGTGATGCAAAGGCAATAGGTCTCTCTTCCCCGTTAGGCAGTATGTGAGAAATGACCGCTCCCACTCCATAGGGAGAGGCGTCACAAGCAAGTTGTATGGGCAGAGAGGGGTCAAAGTGTGTGCCCTCCGACTTCAACAATGTATCCTTAGCCTGCTGAAAAGCCTTCTGACATGCGTCAGTCCAGTGCCAGGCTTTTTCCTTACAGAGAAGGCTGTGCAAGGGCTTCAGTATGGTTGCTAAGTTGGGTATAAACCGGCCATAATAGTTTAGTAACCCAAGGAACGAGCGTAGCTGAGCCACACTTTGAGGTGGTGGTGCGTCAGCAATGGCGCGGCTCTTGGATGGGGCAGTGTGCAATCCCCTAGCATCGATAACATGCCCCAGATATTCGACTGAGGGCTTGAAAAATTCACATTTGTCCTTACGCACTCTAAGGCCGTAGTCCTGTAACCGCTGGAGGACTGCATCGAGGTTGCGTAAGTGTTCCCCGTCAGTGGCTCCAGTGCAAAGGATGTCGTCGAGGTAGCATTGCACGCCAGGGAGACCGTGGAGGATTTGGTCCATAGCGCGCTGAAAATGGCTAGGGGCTGATGTGATGCCGAAAGGCAGCCAACAGTATCTGAACAGGCCTTTTTGTGTTGTTATAGTGAGAAATTCACGGGACTCTTCTTCGACACTCATCTGCAAATAAGCCTGATTTAGATCTATTTTGCTAAACTTCTGGCCATGACTCAGTCCAGCAAAAAGATCATCGATGTGCGTTAGAGGATATTGTTCAGGAGTGAGCACCGGATTCAGCGTCACCTTGAAATCGCCACAGATACGGATGTCTCCGTTTCTTTTAGCCACCGGAACAATAGGCGTAGCCCACTCACTGATAGCAACTGGCTCCAGCACGCCACTGGTGATGAGGGCCTCCAGTTCAGCATCCACCTTCGAGCGTATGGCATACGGTACAGGTCTGGCTTTAAGAAATTTTGGCCTCGCATCTGATTTGAGACTAAGCCTAACGGTGATGTCTTTCATGAGGCCTAGCTCACTTTTGAAAACGTCTTGATGCCTCTGTAAAACAGCCGTTAGCTCACTGGAGCTTGGGGACAGCATTTTCACGGTTTGCCAATTTAGTTTCAGGTTCTCTAACCAGACCCGGCCTAAAATGGAGGGACAGTTTCCTTGAGCCACATAGAGGGGAAGTGTCCCCACTTTGTTGTCGCTTTGCACGGTGACGTCAATCATACCAGCCATAGGCACTGGTTCACCAAGGTAAGTTCTAAACTTGGTGTCTGAGGGCCTTAAAGCCAAGTGCCCTAGGTGACTCTTATACACCTTTTTAGAGATAATGGATGCTTTGGATCCAGTGTCAATCTGCATTTTTACAGGGTGTCCTTCTAGCAGGGGTCTTGCCCAATAGCCCTCATCATCTGCATCCACTTTATTTATTTTCAGAGTATGTATGCTCATCTCCGACTCTTCATCAGACTCACTAGACTGTTAATCTTGCCTTACTGTGTGAACAGGTCTTTTTTTTCTTTTCTTTCTTGTAGTCCTGCCTGTTTTCAAACATTTTGTCGTTATTCCCATTTCTGGTCGTTTTGCCAACACTTCTTTTACTTTGGCATGCCCGCTCTATGTGTCCCCGTTTTCCGCAATGGTGACAATCCATATCCTTACATCTGCACGTGGTTGCTAGGTGACCCATTCTGCCGCAACGGTAACATGGTCCCTGCGTGTTCGCTCTGTCTGAGCTGCTCATTGCATGCACTTTGGTGGTTGCGTGTAGCTGTTGAGCTTCTTTTGATGCCATTTCCATAGAAAGACTAATGCTGATGCTGAGGCTTTGTCCAATGTTAAATTCTTTGTGGTGAGCAACCTCTTCTGTGCTGCTTCATCTTTGAGGCCGCACACTAGCCTGTCTCGCAATGTGTCGTTTAGAACGTTACCGAACTCACAATGTTCTGCCAATTTTCTCAGCGCCGCCACAAACAAAGACACTGACTCTCCTTCTTCCTGGTCACGTTTATGAAACCTGAACCTCTCAGCGATTAATAATGGCTTTGGTGAAAAATGGTCTGACAAAACTTTTACTATTTCGTCGTATGTCTTTTCCCCAGGCTTTGTGGGTTGAAGCAAGTCACGTAATAGGTTGAAAGTTTTTGGTCCCATCACAGCTAGGAAAGTGGGCACAATTTTGGGATTAACAATGCCGTTGGCTTGGACAGTATGAGCTCCATTGTTCAACATTTTCGTCAAAAGGGCCAATATTACCAATAACTGCCGCCATTATTGGTGTTGGTTCTCTTACTTCAGGTCTGCTCGTGTTAGCACTGGCACTGGGCTCCGTGAGCTGCTCGAACGTCTCTTTACTTCACTACTCGCGTAAGCAAAAAAAAAATACATCCGGGTTACTCGTTAATTAAACTACGGGGTGCAGGAGGGACATTCATAACAAACATGACACATCAGGTTCTGCAACAGCTTTTTCCCCATTGCTATCAGACTGTTGAACTGCTGAACCATAAACTGGACCACAATTGCTAGAATTTTTTGCACAAATGCCTTTGGCACCTTCATTTTTGCACATACAAATGGTTTAAATGTTCTCCTGTACACTGTGAACGCACATTGTCTCTTTCTCCTGCACTGTTTACATTTCAATTGTTTACTTTTTAATCACTGCTGCACTTTATACTGTAATTTACAAGCTGTATGCAACGGAATTTCGTTCTGTATGCACTCTGTACATACAAAATGACAAATAAAATTGTCTAAGTCTAGGTCTAAGACAGGGGTGTCAAACTCATTTTGGTTTAGGGGCCACATACAGCTTAATCTGATCTCAAGAGGGCCATATGAGTAATTGCAAGATTAAATAGAACTAACAAAAGTGGACTTGTTGTTGATTTTTATATTTAATGAATTTCACTTTTACACAATATATTATGAATCACCTCAGCGTATTTAAGAAAAGTATGTGCAATTTCAACAATACTTTTACTCAGTTAAACATTTACTTGTGCATTATGCATAAGAACTGATCACAGTGATTGTACAATGTTGAAAAACAACAAATCTTTTGGAACTTAAAAACACTGTCCTGCATGACAAAATACATCAAACAGATGTATTTTGTTTGATATATGAAGAAATGATTTGAAATCAATTTTCCACATCTGAAGCTCAGTGCTACCATTAGCTGATTAAAACACAGCGCCCCTGTGGACAATATAGGAACTGCAGATTTTCAATTAAATGAAGTACATGTTGTTTTGAATAATTGTTTATCATTCTCTTCCTTTTATCTCCTCTTTCTTTCACCTTTTCTTTTTTCTTCTTGTTCTTCCTTTCCTTTTTTCCCATTGTAGTGTCTATATCATTTGAAATATTCGCCGCATGAATCATGATAAAACTATTCACATTCATAAATCAATCGGAGCACAAGCAGTACTGCTCCACTTGTGAAAGTCAAATCTGATGAGGTCTTTGTAGTATTAAGCCAGCAGTTCTTATTGCCACATTGTCAGACAGGACACTGGAAAAAAAGATGCATTTTTTATTTTTATTTTTTTGAATAATGATAAGGCATTTAGCCACCGGGCCGGACTAAATTGTTCAGCAGGCCGTATGTTTGACACCCCTGGTCTAAGATAATGCCAAATCGTCAACAATCAAATCCAGCTAACTGATTTAGCGACGTATGAAGAACGGGGCCCTGGTGCTCCGGAATGGCCACACCCACACACATGATCAGACCTGTGCAGGAAACCTGAATCAGGCGGTGAACACAAGCATTACTAACCAACTAGCGAGGGCAGGGCGAGACCAGGTCCAAAGGAGAAGTGAGCAAGCACTGGGGAAGAAACACATGCAGGCGGTGGAACAAGAAGAGCCGTTCTGGCAGGTATATATAGGGAGAGTGACAGGTGACCTGGGTTGAGCCTGATTAGTAGCAATAGCAGGTGGAACTAATTATGGAGAGTGAGTGAACGGTGACTGAGAAAGGTGGAGCATGGAATAGAAAAGATTAGACACTGTCAGCTGTCAGTCAACCTGCACTTTGCCTTCTCTGACCTACTGACTTCTTTTTAAGGAAAAAAATCCTGATTGTCCCATCTCTGTTTGTCTGTCAAACTTCTGGTTAGGTGCCAGATCTTCATCACTTGACCTGTAAGTCTGTTGTTTTTTGTAATGTTGTGATTTATGTACACGGTGAAACTGCAATTGTATATGGAGTCTTGTGTATTTTTGTTTGCTGTGGGTCAATTTGTGTGGGTGCCATTACCTGTCCTGTGAACGTTGGGAAACAATCCCAAACACTTTTTGTTGGGAGGGGGTTTGAATTAATTTGTATATTGTCATGGTTGGGTTTATGTATTTTGCCCACATAATGGGGTCTATCACGCTGCCACACATGTAGGACCTTGGGAAGTGGGGACATCGCTGGGGAGCGGGGATGATATCCCAGCCCTTCTGTCTTGTGGTTTCCTTGGCCCCAATATTATTGTACAACTTGGACATTGTACAATTTAAATCAGTTAAACCCCTCCTAACTGTTGGCCACAATCCTGATGTGAAATGCAAGAGTATTTTTTTGTAAGAAAAAATTAAAAGCAAGAGACAAAAGTATCCAAGCAGGTCTGCATCTACCTGCTTGTCTATCTAAGCACACCTGCTTAAAATCACCAAGCCCTGCAGAGTAAAAAGAGTGTCAGTTTAAAATAAAGTCTTCACTGTTTTACATTAAAAGCAACTCCTTCAGTTAAATGCAACCCTCCAATACGCTCATATATTGTGCAGTAAGACAATTTTCTGTTGATCAATAAAAAATGAAAGGAAACCCTTCTGATTAAATGAATGATAATCAGCTGCCAAAGATAGAATCACTCGGCAGGTTTATTGTTTTGCAAACAAAATACATTAGAAAGGTCCCGGTGATGGGGCGCGCTCGTGGCGCAGCGGGTAGCGCGACCCATATACGGAGGCCTTAGTCCTTGACGCGGTCGACCCAGGTTCGAATCTGACCCGACACCATGATTAGTGCACAGGTGTGCCTTGGACTGCCCATAATAAAAGGCCACTCTGAAAGGTGCAGTTTTGTTTTATTAAGGGTGTGGGTGGGAGCAAAAAAAGGGAACAAAACCAAAAGTCTTGTGTTTATAATTTTGTTGAGTGTAATTTCTACAGTAGATAAATTGATGAGCTATTTTCTATGCCAACACAGCTAAATAATAATGGGGTCTGACAAATAAGCACATCAGAGGAAAAAACAACTAAATTTTAAACCTTGTAAATTAATTAGGATGCTCATTTCCCTCTTTGATTGCAGGGCCAACTTTACATTACAGAAAAATTACTTTCAAACTATGTGTATAAAAAATGAAAGGTTTCGAAAGTATGTATTAAATTGATAAGTTTAACATAAAAAGGACCGCTTTCAGTGTTCTAACACAAGTAAACCCTTAATTACACCAAGTGGTTAATTAATAATTCCAAAAAACATACAATGATATTGAGTAGATCCAACAGTACATTATTTTATAGAACATGTTCCACCAGAGCAGTTTCAAAACAAGTTATTTATTATGGTAAATTATCCACTAAAGTTGATATCTTTGGATTAGAAGTAAAATCATGACTCACATTTTACATGAATTTCTATCCCAAAGAATCCTTCACTCAGGTTTCAATTTAAGCTTTAACAATTGTAATAGTTATATTACTTTTTATTTCCTTTTTTAGTCTTTTTTCCAAAGCTACACACTTGTATGTTTTTCTTCTTTGGTTTACAGTTTAAATGCAATTCCTTATATAATGCTTTTCATACTGTCTTTTAATTTTTGAAAACTAACAATTTTCCTCTATACTAACTGTAAAAATATCTGTTTTAATGTGTGTTAGTGCTGCGATAGACTGGCGACCTGTCCAGGGTGTACCCTGCCTCTCGCCCGGTGAAAGCTGGAGATAGGCACCAGCAACCCCCGCGACCCCATGAGGGATTAAGCAGATCAGAAAATGGATGGATGGATGTGTGTTAGGGGCCAAGTTTGAGGGAGGGCGTTATTGTATTTTTTTTACTTTCCCCCCTGCATTACACATCCTGTGTAACAAACCCCCATACATACATAAATACAGGACACCTGTACACTTTAAAATGGCAAAAATTAAACAACAGCAGCCTGTCATGTAGTAAAAACAAGTGATATACCAGTGTGTTAAAATTCCTTCATAAAATCCCTTCATAATATCATGGTACAGAAGTATTTATTTAAGCTACACTAACCATAATTTCCATTTGAAAAGCAGCATTAGCAAATAAATTAAACAAAAGAATTTGACAAATTTTGTGCGTGACCATGCACACATGATTTGTACTGATTTTAGGTGTTGGATGAGGATTCAGAGTTGCTGTTTGAGTTTGATACCGGTGTAACTCTGTAAATATCTGGAAGACAAACAAAACATTTGTGAATACATTTCTTAAATTCTAGTTAAAAAGGATGACAAATAATATAAAACAACTTACTCCTCCCACGAAGGCGGTTTATGATATTTAGTCCGCTATTGGAGGAAATCCCAGCACTTGTGCTCTGAAGTAGAAAGTAGGTGTGGGATAAATTGTTGTGGGAAAAAGTTAGCATTATTTGTATTTCATGAAATCCCAGCTCTTTATCAGTAATCCAAAAGGTAAAACTGATCAAGCTATGAAAAAACTATTAACATTTATTGTCAATGCAAAATTTTATCTAATGTTTTTAAATTAGAACTTACCCTTGTTCGATTAGAAGTAGAGCTTAAAGCAGGCACTTTTCGTAAAATAAGAGAACGGATCTGCAAACAAACATTTCAATGTAATCCAATTAACAATTCGTGTCAAAAAATAAATTATAAGCATTGGAAAAAAATTGTCCAGCACAAAAGATGGAATTAATTCTTGTCTTAGCTAAGATAATTCCCTCATCTGCAGGGAAGTATTTTCATAATGTAGAAATATGAGCTACATATTTTTACTAGATCCGTGGTTTAGATCTGTGATCTGGAAATCATTATGGATCTTGATGATTAATTTACAGTCTATATTTTAATCTGAAAAATTTAACAAATAATATATCTCACTTATTTATAAGTTGTATCCAGATCCTATCAGAAGCATATCATAAATGCAACAGGGGCATAGATGTGAAATTAGTTTGGGGATCTGATTGTTTAATCAACTTGAATTATCTGTTTCAGGTTGAAAAGGTCATAAAACAAATCCACTGGTTTTCACAAGTTACGGTTAATTATAATTTTATCTAATATATAACATTTTGAAATTATACATACAAATTCAAATACATAAGTACATTAACCAGAATTGTTAAATTAGGACGCAAAAATTTTAGGAATGCCATAGAATTTGAGAAACTTGGGCGTGGGAGGGATTTGGAAAAACTATGGAGAGAGACTTTCGGTTGGCCTCAAGGATGTTCTGGAAAACCGTTCAAGCAAAGGGAAACAGGGTCCATCCCAAGCTGTTAATGCTTTGGGAGGGAACCTGCAGACTTGGACCGAGGACATTATCAGGTGGTGGAAGGAGCACTTTGAGGATCTTCTTAAACCGGTCACCATGTTCCATGAGGTGGGGGCAAAGCCTGAGGAATTGGGAGAACGCAATTCCATCACTGGCTCAGAGGTCGCCAGGGTAGTTAAAAAGCTCCCTGGCAGCAGGGTGGCAGGTGTGGATGACTTTTGGCCTGAGTTGTTGAAAGGTTCTGGACATTGTTGGAAAATGCAGTGGTTTGTGTGCCCTAGGCAAAGCTGTAAAAAGTCAAACGGATAGTCTACACCTCCAAACTCTCTTGAGAAATGTAGCAAGTTAAGATATATACAGTTGTGAGATTGACCATTACAGCCGTGAAGACCCTCTGTGGAGAAGGTATATATTTTTTCACAACAAAAATTACTTTTGTGAAGTCAACATACCTTGGAGTCAAATAATGTCCCAAACACTAAAATGAAGAAACCCTGAGAAAGTTCAAACATTACTTTAGTAACAAAGGACAACAACAAAAAGTAATTACATATCATCAATAAATTGGTGTCCTATTTCTTATTAAGTTAAAATACCTGGAGTGAATTGAAGAAAGCAAAGGCAATATGGATCCCTTCATTTGTTGGGGTCAACATGGTTCCAATTCCCAAACACCAGGTCAGTCCGAATAAAGGAGTTAGTATAGCCACACATCTGATAATGACTACCAAGGCGTGTTTTTCATCTGCCTGGGCTGTGTTTCCCGTACTTCTTCTTCTCAGCATCTTGTACAAGACCACAATTATTACCAAAATATTGAACACAACTATGGTCAAGGCAGGGATCACTAAGGCCAAGAGGGCCTTAGTCTCCGTCCAGTTTAGCCAACAAGCCTGATCTTCCCTCACGTATCCATTCCCAGGTGCAGTGGCAGCAACTGTAGTAACAGCTATAATCAGAGGGCAAACATATCCCACAGTTAAGCCAATAGCAAACATGGCCCATTTGGACATTTGGGAGAAGACCATGACTGTTCGATATAAGAGCAGGAGGCTTGAAACAAACATCCAAAAGAACATGGCAAGATAGAAAAAGTGCATGAAAAAGGTTGCTGCACTACACGGTCCCACTGGCACTTTGTAGTCTTCATCTGGGTTTTCTTTTGGGTTCTTTGCAATAGAGGCTCCAATGATGAAACAGATATTAGCAATCAGCAGGGACAGTGCTGTGTTAACAATGGCAACATGGCGCATGAAGGCAGTGCTATTTTTGGTTAGGGCTCTCCATACAATTCCTTCAATAAGGAGACAAATAAGTAGGCTGATCATTGATATCCCAACTCCAATATAAGTCATTATATCCAGTAATATTCTGATTGATTCAGGGATATCAGTTGACATCAGAATGGAGAAAGAGGTGAGGTGGTTGCAGGTGCAGGTTACAGTATCATTTATGTCTGAAACAAACTCACAGCCCTCATCATCCCAGGCACCACGTTTATCTAAGAGGTTAAAATTCCAGAAGACACACTGTGGGTCCAGTTCCAGGGTGGTATTGAGCTTGTTGTAGCTTAAGGTGACGTTGCGAATTTTTTCATTTATTTTGACAAGTAGAACAGCAGCATTGATGGCGTTTCCAGTGTCAGTTTCATTGCTGGTGTCATTAAAAAGGCTAAAGTCAAATGAAGAATTCCGTGCTGGCAGAACATTATTCAAGGTGGAGAAAAGAATGGTGGTGATGAATGTGTCATCAAGGCCTGTTGATGGAATGGTTATGGAAACAGTGGAGTTTAGTTCTTTCTTAAACGAGTCTATGAATGTGGTTCTCCTGAGCTGAATCCGTTTAGTATTTATTTCAAATGTTCCATTCAGTCTTTCAGAAATTGTCTCCAATGAACCCAACAACAGTGAGCTCGAATTTTGTGTTTGATTTGAATTCAGAAAGTTCCAAGAATCCTTTGCATCATCACTAATGATAACATCAACAGTATCCAGTACATTCTGTAGATGAAGAAATATGTAATGAATATCCCAAACACAAAACCACATATTATCTATGAAAAACATATTTAGAGGACATAAAATATACTGCGTACCTGCATGACTTCTTCTTTTACATCTTTTGAAACATTTGCAATGGTATTTAGGATATCAACAATAGCAGAGATTGTCGAAGATGATTTAGTGATTTGTTCTTCTTCTTCATCGACAGCGTTACTTAAATCTTTAGTAAATTCTGGAAGTTCTTCTTCTTTCAGATCCTGAATGAATGTAAATTGAACAACAACAAAAGGCATATAGTTAGTGCAAATGAGGTAAGAAACAAATGAGCAGCTATTCAGATGAATCAAACAAGCTAGGGCCATCTGGCCAAGGAGATGTGCAATGAGAGGCCTCTACAGGCCCAATACTGGCCCCATGATGTACAGTAGGTCCAGGGACCTGAAATATCACAGGCCATTTTATTGTTGGACTTTGCTGCTAGGCATAGGTTGCTGATAAACAAGTTTGAGCACAGTGTTTTAAAGAAATGTATTTGGGACTGAGCCAAAAAATTGTAACTGATTTAGTAATTATAAATGTTTTATCTTACAGACATGCTACCTCTGTAACTGACAGCTTTACTTAAATATTTTGTGAATTCTGGAAGTTCTTGTTTCAGATCCTGAATGAATGTAAACTGAACAATAACAAAAGGTGTATAATTAATGCAAATGAGGTAAGAAAAAAATGAGCAGCTATTCAGATGAATCAAACAAGTTAGGGCCATCTTGCCAAGGAGATGTGAAAGGAGAGGCCTCTACAGACCCAGTACTGGTCCCATGATGTACAGTAGGTCCAGGGACCTGAAATATCACAGGCCATTTTATTGTTGGACTTTGCTGCTAGGCATAGGTTGCTGATAAACAAATTTGAGCACAGTGTTTTAAAGAAATGTATTTGGGACTGAGCCAAAAAATTGTAACTGATTTAGTAATTATAAATGTTTTATCTTACAGACATGCTACCTCTGTAACCGGTTCTGGAATAAGCAGAATGCAACTCAGCAAGCAATAAACCTGATTTAAATATTGAAGCTAAATATAGACCTGATTTTACATGACTCGACAGTTATTTACAGCCAAGGTTTAAGTCTATATATTTCGCCTGGTCTAAAAGGGGTCTAAGCTTAGATTTTAAATAAAAAAAGGCCTGCAAAAGAGTCTGTAAACTGTGAATAAACTTCAGAAAGTATTAATGGAAACTCACAGGACGAGTCATGACTCTGTTATAACCTAATAATAGGGGTCATCTCACATCACGTGTCTCCTCAGAGTTAAAAGAGGAAAGCGTAATTTTTATTAAATGGCCTGATCAAATGCTTCTGAGAAACATTGAGCTGTTTTTATTTTTTTTTCTTGTTTGTACAGTACTGGATGCAATTGTTCTGAAAATCCATGTACTGAAAAAAGCTGTTTACACATTTCAATGTTCCTGCGTAGGTAGTGAAGCTGAAGGAACCAAAGTTTGGCCTTTATTCAACAGTGTTTCAAATAATGAAATATCTAGGAGTCATAACATAAACGGGTATTGAATGTATATATATTTGGATAAACACAAAAATATGTTTGTAATTGTTCATTGCATAATGTCATTAAATTACATTATAATTTTTTTAAAAAGAGGACCCACCCAATTCTGAAATAATCCTTGTAATGTAATAATGCCATACCATAAAGCAACAGAAATGAATAAAAAATGTGTTCAGATATTTTATTACATTTTGCGGTGATTATTACAAAATGAGGTTGCAGTGAAATTTTGCTATATTTTGAAGTCCAAATTTATCCCGTTATTACATAATGTTGCAGTATTACATAATGCAGCATTACAAGGTTCCCATATAGCTTTAACGTTGAAATAGGTGTAGTACTTACTAGGTATCAACCATAAACATGTTTATAAGGTATCACTGGATCATTGGTCCACATCTCTCAAATGGCATAATCAGAACTTATTGAAAAATATGGAATATACCTACCGCTGAATCAATTAGTAATTCTTTGATTATGGTTACAATGCAGGTGTCTTCCAGAAGTTTCCAGTTCCTTGATTCCAAACACTTTGCAGTCTTGGTCCCTGTTTGACCTTCTTCACACTTTCCTTCTGCTATGTCATTTACTCTTCCAGGTCCATACTCCGCATCATTGCAGATAATAGCTGAAAGGTTAAAAATAACAATCAAGTCAAAACAACAATAAAACAGCATAAATAAAACAACATTTCATTCTTTGCTCTTACGGTCTAAAAAGATTGTCAGACGTGTTTCTTTTTGATAGCCCTCTGGATTTTCAGCTTTGCATGTGAACCTTTCCTCCTTAGGTTCTGAACAGCTTTGCATTCGGTATTGATAAGTGATGCAATTTGGGACTGTACTTAGACCTGCAAACATTTTGGATTGTGTTAAAAATGACAAAAACTATCCCAAGTGTCTAAGAAATTGGAATTTGTCTATTTTATCCATGAATGCTTAGTAAAGTGCTTTGAGATGACATGTTTTATGAATTGCCGCTATATAAATGAAATTGAATTGAAATTGCTTACCAGATGTTAGAGCTGTTAAACCAGAAAACCAGTTGACTTTGTAAGGGGACTGGACACAGCATTCAATCGGTACTGTCCCTCCAAGGTTACATTTAGCAAACATTGTAGCCTTTACTTGCACATTGGGAGCTGATTTGATGTTTTTGTCAAGTACCACATCCCCATCCTGGCGGACTGAAACTGTTTGTCCCCTTAACGTGCATTGATACTTTCCTAAAATTAAGAAAAGTATAATTAGTAGTTTTACTCACCAACCATAATTTCTAGCACAAATGAACAAGCGCTGCGTGGACATAGAGGCCTACCCATTGTAATTAAAATATGTCACCTTTGTTGGGATTGCTAGGAGATACAAAGCTAGAGATTTTGAGTTCTTGTTTCACTTAATTTTGATATTAATGGTAAGTTTCACCTTAACACCACTCAGTCCTTGTGACTGTGTTTAGATTTGCATGTTTACAACATTGATCATGAAACCTGTATCAAGACTGTTGTGGTTTGTCTGAAATCACTTAATTTACTGATGCTAACAAATAATTCTGCAGTGTTGCTCTCCCTGTGTCCCCTAAAGATCATAAGGGAGGCAAATTGTAATACGTCAAACAAGAGAAATGCTTTCTTACAGCCATGTTGCAGTGTGATAATGTCCCTGTTTAAAAGATAAATATATAAAATGTTTAAATTTTTTGCACATTCAATTGAAGGCGATTTGTAGCTTTGCTTAAAATTTGTTTCACAGCTTATATTTAGATTAATAAGATCTACATACCCACAAATCTGCACACAATTTTAAACAAATAGGAAAACTTCTGAGAAGGACAAAAAATAAATGTAACCAAGTAGTTTAATATTTTGTTGAACCAAAAAAAATTGTGTTCAGAAAAAATAAAAAATCACATGCAAGGCTAAACTTTAAACCTGGCTAAAAGTTGTATAGCCAGGACTTAGAGAGGAAGTACTTAGCACCAGTGGTGAGAACAACGCAGGAAATTGTGGGGCACCGTCTGTGGGATCTAGACTCAGTTTACGCAGAACGAGTCCAAAGAAGGGCCAGACACATCTCCACTGATCCCACCCACCAATTCAATGCGCTGCTTGCCCCTCTTCCATCAGGTAAATGCTTCAGGAGCCTCAAAGCCAAAACAAATAAACTTAGAAACAGCTTCTTCCCAATAGCTGTGAGGGCAATTGTCTTCTGATGGGAGACTGCAGTCCAACACTTTAAAATCACCCCACTGTCACTATCCCATCATACGTTACAATCACCTTAATGTTACTGCCTACTTGCACACTATAATTTATGAACATCTAAATGCACACTGCTGTAATGAAGCCTCAAACTATCATTGCTCAATAATCACCTTACTACCTTATTATCTGTATAACGCAAAAAAAAAAAGTAACCTATGTTCATTGCGTATTTGTGAGTTTTTTCCTCATTACATGTAATGTAAACTGGAGAGGCCAATGAGAAATTTCACCACAGTAACACGTGGTGACAAATACAAATATTCCTGATTTCTGATTCCTATATTAATATTTAAATTGTATAGGAACTTCTCATTCATTGCCTTTTCGAAGAAGTCGGCTTTAACTTACCAGCATCTGCTCGAATGACGTTGGTAACAGTCAGTGTGAATGGAGAGTTAGAAGAAATTATATGTCTCTTCGATGAAATTACCCGCTCATTAAATTTCCACTCCACTTTAACATTGTTTCCCAGATTGAAACCAGGAGGATCACATGTCAGTATCATGGGTTTGCCAGTATAAGTGAGATCAGGATTTAGTGTAATTGGTGTTTTACCTGCAAAGAGAGTCAAATAAATAATTAGGAATTGATTTCTGCAAAACAAAAATATAGATATAAAAGAAACTGCTGTACACTTACTTGAAATCTCTGGAACATCTATCCCAAGAACAGGGGCGATTTCAGTGGACATGGTTTTATTAAGGTTTTGATTTGCTGCAGCTATTTGAGAGTCATCAAACTGAGATGACCTGACAGTAAAGTCTACTACAACACTTCCTGGTCTGTGAAAACAAATTAAAGCCAGCACAATGATGAGGAGCATGCTCAGACTAACTCAGCATTCACTTTTGAGAACTGTTAAAGCTACATACCTGATTCCCGTCACAAATGCATCAACAAATCCTTCTATGCTGTTATACTGGTTCTTCAGCTGTTGAAATAAATGTGGTTGATATTATGACCAATAAAGCACAACATTTAAATCAGTATTAAATTAAGAATATACTTACTATTTCATTGATGTTTGACTCAAACGCTTTGTATGCAGGGTTGCTGCTATTGTTCAAGTCTGGTGTAAAGTCCCGATCTAATCTGACTGACATCGTAATATTAATTCCTGTTTGTGTAAAATAGAGCAGTTATATTTTTAAAGGAACTTAGAAATAGAGCACCCAAACAAGACATACATCCTGATAAAGACTGTTCACTAGAAAAGCATCAATCTGCTTTGTTTCTTGAAAGAAAAGAGATAGATTTTTTTTGTTTTAACAACCATTTGAGAAATAACAGTTTAGGAAATGTACATAATTGCTCATCGCTGTATGCTATTTAGTACAAAATAAAATGTCTTATGTACAACAACATAGAAACACCACAAGTGGACGTAGTTTTGTTTGTAGTTTAAGAATTTCCACATAACACTGTACAAAAATGAGTAACTTTAGAAGGACTTTATCTTTTTGTATTTCAGGGGACGAGATCATCTTTTAACATTTTTCCAGTTACTTTTGAGCATTACAGAAGCATTTTACAGAAGCAAATCTCTATGGCTAACCACAAACTGCAATGATGAAAGACGATAATGAAATAAAACGTGATTTGTCAGAAATGTTACCTGTAGCAGTGGTTGCAGGAGGTGCAGCAGTACTGGTAACAACAGTGGCCTTGGTAGTTGTTGTAGGGGCCTTAGTTGTAGTTGTAGGGGCCTTTGTGGTAACTGTAGTGGCGTTGGTAGCAATCGTGGGTGCTTTGGAGGTGATGGTATTTGTATTAGTGAGGTATTAGTTAGGTATTGTGGTATTAGTTATAATAATTTTACCTGTTGTGGTGGTCTTAGTGGAAGTACTTGTGGTAGTAGTTGGAGTTGGGGAAGTTGGAGGCTTAGTAGTGGTACGAACAGTTAAGGTATTTGTGGTATTCTTTGTAATAAGGACAGTATTGGAGGTTACGGTCAAGATAGAGATGGTAGTATTAATTGTGGCATTAGTTGCCGGCAAGAGAACGGTGGCGTTGTTTGTTGTCCGGAGTATAGTTGAAGAAACTGGGGTAGTTGTGTTCACTGTTGTACTTTGGGGCGTCACACTTATACCTGAAAAGGTTAAAATACAGCATTAAGTATATAAAATACACACAAGTGTTGAAGTAGATCATAAAATTAAACATAAAAATGCCAGAAACGAGTCACTCCATCCATAAATCCAGCCAAACAGCCATTCATCTATTCTACCACCACTATTAATTTTTTTTTATTATTAAACCTCCATTTTACCAGGACGACCCAACTGAAGTTAAAAACATATTTTTTTAAGTGGGTCCTAGTCAAAGTATGCAGCAGCAGTAGTATTAACTTACATATTGATACGAGCACATTCACAATTATACTGTTATTGCTATCTTAGTTGGTAGAATGTGAGATTCTTCATCTCAGGGTTGTGGAATCATCTGGGGAAGGGGAGGGGTGGTGGTGGTGGTAGGGGGTATGGAGGTTTGGGTTGAGATCCTATTCCACACATGCTTATGACATTTATCCAGAAAATATTTAGGAACATTTAGAAGGCAAACTGTGTTAGGCAAAGGCCTCTCAGGATCTTGTGTCAGTACTGTGGATCATTGGATCAAGGCTACAGAGAAAGACTTCAGCTTAGATTTGACTCAGAAACCTTCAAGCTGTAAAGTAGCAGTGTTAACTGTTGAAGCCATCATGTCCCCCATATTCAACAAATTAATTAATGAATTATCTCTTGTAATAATAGGAAACAGTGTAAAAATTAAATCAAACAATGTTACAAATTCTTCTTTCAAACATTTTGATTAATCTTTTTTAAAAGTGAGCTTTATGAGAATTAGCTTTAGCCAATGCTACCGGTTGACACAATATATATTATAACAAACACATATAACCAAATTTGTTAACCAATTTGTTAACCAAATTATATTTTACACATTTGAAAATACTAAATGTTTTGTTTTTATTCAATTGAAGAACATTTTGGCACAGCCATGCATTGATTTCTTCTAAGCATTTACTCAGTGCCTGAACTGGTTCATAGTCACCTGGTGACATGGTGATGTAGAGCTGTGTGTCGTCTGCATAGTTATGGTAGCTGATGTTGTTATCTTTTATTATCTGAGCAAGAGGGAGCATGTAGATATGGAAGAGGAGGGGACCCAGGATGGACCCTTGGGGAACCCTACATGTGATTTTTGTCATCTCTGATGTAAAGTTACCTACTGATACAAAAAAGTCCCTGTCCTTTAAGTAGGATTTAAACCAGTTGAGAGCTGTACCAGAGAGGCCGACCCAGTTCTCCAGGCGTTCTAACAGGATGGAGTGATCGACAGTATCAAATGCTGCACTGAGGTCCAATAGAACCAGCACGGTGGTTCTTTCACAGTCTGTATTTATATGGATGTCATTAAACACCTTGATAAGGGCGGTCTCTGTACTGTGGTGAGCACGGAAACCTGACTGGAAAACGTCAAATCGGCTGGTCGTTGTTAAGAAGGTGTTTAATTGTTGAAATACAGCTTTTTCAATAATCTTACTGATAAAGGGGAGGTTTGAGATGGGCCTGTAGTTCTGGAGTAGAAGTTTGTCTAAATTGTTGTTTTTCAGCAGTGGTTTGATAATTGTTGTTTATAGGGACTGGGGGAAAACACCTGACAGAAGGAACGTGTTTATTATCTGAGCCAAATCAGACGCTATGCCAGGCAAAACTTTCTTAAAGAAAGCTGTGGGTAGAACATCAAGACAGCAGGAGGAGGAACTTAGTTGCTGAATGATGTCCTCTAAGCTTTTGTGGTTTATTTTGCTGAATTGGGACATTTTGTCAGGGTAAGTTCCAGCTGAATACAGCTTTGGTAAGCTGTATTCAGCTTCTTAGTAATGTGTTTCTATTAACAATCAGCAGACTAAAACAGCATAAAAATTTAGACATTCCTATCATTTGTTTTTAATTGTGACTGCAGTTGAATGCCTCTCAGGATCATTGAAGCAAGACACAATAGGGATTAATTGTTGACCAAGTAACGATTTTCAAGATGTCTTTCAGTGGTACACAAATCTCAAACATTGTTTAGATTCAGAGAATTTGGCAGGCAGATATATTGATCATTAGTGTGACAGTCTATGTAAAAAAAACATAGGTTTGGAATAATAAAAGTGATTTCTATTTTTTATAGAATTTTGAATGAACATTGTTGGAGATTCTTTGACATTGGGCTTTTTATTCACCTCAATTTGTTGAAGTAAATAAATTATATTACAATGCACTAACATCGATATCAAATATTACTGGAGTCCAGCTTGAGAAATGTCCACATTAAGTTGTAATTTACTTGCCAGTTATTCCATTTTGTAGACTTATAGAAGTCAACATGTCTGTGCTTGCTTTGGGGGGGTATGTTTGTTGCAATCAGTAGATCAGTTAAAACACTGTAGTAGTGATCAAGATCCCTAAATCACTTGAACTTGGAAAGTTCTCCAGGAATGTGTTTTGGGAGCAGATTCATAGGAAGACCCAGAAAAGACTATATATCCTTTCAGGCAAGGTAACGCCTTGAGATTCCCTGTGAATTGGAGTATTGTTGGGAGAGAAGTGTCTGGATTTGAAGCCATTATGCTGGTCATATTCAACAAATTAATAAATTTTCTCTTCTAACAATGGGAAACTGTGTAATAATTAAACCAAACAAAGTTACAGATTCTTCTTTCAAACATTTTGATTAATCATTTTTAAAAGTTAGCTTTATGAGAATGAGCTTTAGCCAATGCTACCTGTTGACACAAAATATATATATTATCACAAACACATATAACACAGTCAATGTTTTGTTAACTAAAACATATTTTACACATGTTTGAAAATACTAAACGGCTCTAATGTTAATCAAGAAAACTCCTGCAATTCCGTATTGCTGTTGAATCAATAAAAAGCACTTTTACAATGAAATATTCTCAGTAATGTGTTTCCATTAACAATCAACAGACTAAAAAAAGCATAAAAATTGAGACCTTCCCATCATTTGTTTTTACTTGTGACTGCAGTTGCATTTGTAATGTTTACTGATGTAATGATCAGAGGTGTTGTAACAGTTGGCTCTTCAGAAACATTTGGACAAATTACAATGGATTAAAGTATGAACAGATTCATAACATTGGCTATGAAGAGTAACATCCTAGGATTATTTATAACTTTCATAAATGTTGGTTCAGTCATTATTACAGGTTAATCTAATAGTTATTGGTCAACTTATTGGTTTTGTTGAAATGAAACAGTATGTGTTGCAAATGTTACTATGGTTAGTTTTAAGACTATTATTGTTTATTTTGGGCTTTTCTGGTCTGAGAATTATTTTCTAGTTGGGTTTTTTTTATGTGCAAATTGCTTCTCCCAATATATGTCAAATGTATTTTACTGTTGGAACATTTTAGTAATTAAACACAAACACAATATCAATACTATGTTAGATTCATAACTCTAGAATAGAAATACAGAAAATATTTAAACATTTTCTTTCATTCTTTCTCACAGGCTGAAACATAGAGCAGCACTATGTTTTGAAAGTTGTAGAATAAATAGTTTTGTATTTCTCACCAGTTGTTGGTGGTTGTGTTGGGCAGGAGTCAAGATCTGTTTAAAACCAGTGATGTCATATAAAATCAAACAGATCAAACTGGTAATACAGAAAGTATGAGAACCTTACAACACCTACCTGATAGTGGCTGGCAGTAAGTGTTATTTGGAGGAAGTGCATTGATACATCCACAGGTATTGTCCAGAATGTCGCTGCATTTGCCAAAAGTGGAGCACATGTCACAAGGCCAGCCATACTGATCCTCACATCTGCACTGGTAGGTTGTGTTATTGGGGGAGCACACTGAGAAGCAGACAGATTGTTTCAATATTTCAAACAACACCCTCTTCAATCTAAAACAATTGTTCCAGTTCCAGTTATTACCTGTAGAGATGTTAACACCAGTGATCTGTATCAGACTGTTGGTGCTGATGGTGTAGTTGAAGTTTCTCAACTGCTCTACAGCTCTGACATCTTTGGTTTTCAGCTCAAAGGAAAGCAGGTATTGACGAACGACTGGAGGAGCTGAAAGGATTGAATTAAAAGAAGATTTCATTTAACTATAAGCTGTTCAATATGCTCCGTATGATATGAAGGTATTAATGAAGTGAATGTACGTTTGGTAGACTATTTATAATAGTGTGAGTTTCACTCTGGCAAATCAACATCTCATTTTAGTTTAATCATCGTCAGATTGGACTTGCAGTAAAACTTTCTTTTTCTCAGGTACCCAACTACTTTTTTGTACTCTGTATCATCTTTTCAAGTAACAGCAAAAGGTAAAAAGAGAAAAAGCAGACATTGTCATTATTAAAACTCAACAAAAGGTTTTGTCAGAAGCTTTTTTTCCCCTCAGCTAAACCCACTAAATGTGCAGAGAGAGAAAATACAAAGACTACATAGAAGGACTTCAGCTTAGATTTGACCCAGAAACCTTCAAGCTGTAAGGAAGCAGTGTTAACTGATGAAGCCATTATGCTACCCATATTAAACAAATGAATGAAGTTTATCTTGTAACAATAGCAAACTCTGTAAAAAATTAAACCAAGCAAGGTTCCAAATTCTTCTTTCAAACATTTTGATTAATCTCTTTTTAAAGTGAGCTTTATGAGAATGAGTTTTAGCCAATGCTACCTGTTGACACAATATATATTATACCAAACACATAGAACACAGTCAAAGGTTTGTTAACCAAATTATATTTTACACATTTTTTTAAATACTAGATTGCTCTAATGTTAATCAAGAAAACTCCTCCTGTAATTCCTCACAGTCACTTACTTGTTGTAACTGTTGTTGCAGCTGTTGTTGTAGACATGGTTGTTGTGGTAACTGCTGTTGAATCAATAAAAAGCACTTTTACAGTGAAATCTTCTCAGTAATGTGTTTCCATTAACAATCAACAGACTAAAAAAAGCATACAAATTGAGACCTTCCCATCATTTGTTTTTACTTGTGACTGCAGTTGCATTTGTAATGTTTACTGATGTAATGATCAGAGGTGTTGTAACAGTTGGCTCTTCAGAAACATTTGGACAAATTACAATGGATTAAAGTATGAACAGATTCATAACACTGGCTATGAAGAGTAAAATCAACTGCTGTTCTACAGCTCTGACATCTTTGGTTTTCAGCTCAAAGGAAAGCAGGTATTGACGAACGACTGGAGGAACTGAAAGTTTTGAATTAAAAGAAGATTTAATTTAACTATAAGCTGTTCAATATGCTCTGTATGATATGAAGGTATTAATGAAGTGAATGCATATTTTGTAGACTATTAGTAATAGCATGAGTTTCACTCTGGCGAATCAACATCTCATTTTAGTTTAATCATCATCAGATTGGGTTTACAGTAAAACTTTTTTTCGCAGGTACCCAACTACTTTTTGGTAAACTTTATCTTTTCAAGCAACAGCAACATATAAAATGAGAAAAGGCAGAAGTTGTCATTAAAACTCAACCAAATTTTTTGTCAAAAACTTTTTTCCCCTTACTAAATGTGCAGAGAGAGAAAATACAAAGGCTACATAGAAGGACTTCAGCTTAGATTTGACTCTGAAACCTTCAAGCTGTAAGTTAGCAGTGTTAACTGTTGAAGCCATTATGCTGCCCATATTAAACAAATGAATAAATTTTCTCTTGTAACAATAGGAAATTGTAAAAATTAAACCAAGCAGTTTCAAAAGTTCTTCTTTCAAACATTTTGATTAATCTTTTTTTAAAGTGAGCTTTATGAGAATGAGTTTTAGCCAATGCTTCCCGTTGACACAATATATATATATATATATATATATATATATATATATATATATATATATATATATATATATATATATAAATAAAACACATATAACACAGTCAATGTTTTGTTAACCAAAATATTTTTTACACAAGTTTGAAAATACTAAACAGCTCTAATGTTAATCAAGAAAACTCCTGCAATTCCGTACATTTACTTACTTGTAAATGTTGTAGCAGCGATTGTCGTAGACATGGTTGTTGTGGGAACTGCTGTTGAATCAATAAAATGCACTTTTACCGTGAAATCTTGTCAGTAATGTGTTTCCATTAACAATCAACAGACTAAAGAAACATAAAAATTTAGACATTCCCATCATTTGTTTTTACCTGTGACTGCAGTTGCATTTCTCAGTCGTCAGCCATTAATCAGTCAGCTCAGTTTACATCGCAGCCACTACCTTGTCAGTTTGTTTGTCACTCCCCTGTCACCATCACTAACTAGTCAGATCTGTTCACCTTTCCGCCACCAGTCACTAACCAATCAGTACGGTTCACTTTCAGTCACCACCCTTCCTTTGATTAGTTCCACCTGTTTCCAGTAATTAGTTTCTGCTCTGTTCACCTGTTCACTCCTCTATTTATGCCTGCCTCCATCTATTGCTCAGGGTCAGATTATTACGAGCCATTTGGTGAGTCTTATCCAGCTTTCTTGTTTTTCTATTGACCTCTTGATCTGACCCGATTTTGCCTCCAGATATTCTCAGCCAGCCTGACCTCTGTATTACCTGTTTTTCCTGTTTAATCGGACTTTTTGCCTGATCCCTGCCTGTTCTGACCGCCTGCCTTTGTTGCCTGATCCAGTTCTATTTCTGGAATTTCTGAGCTTGCCTGACCCCTGTCTGTTTATTAAGCCAGACCGTTAATGAACTTGGATCTGTTTCCCGACTCTGCGCCCGGATTCTGCTCTGGACTGTCCTGCACTTCTGATTACCCGTTTTTTTTTTTTACTTAGGACTGTTTTCTACTACAAACTCTGTCTTATCTTGCTCATCATACTGCCTGCCTGTTATCCCGGTTCCTACCCACAGCCTGTTGCTTAATAAACCTTCTTAAAACGTACCTGACTGTCTGGTTTGAACACTGGGGCCTCATATTAAGTCCATTCATTACAAATACATATTTTAACAAACACATACAATACAGTCAATGGTTTATTCACCACATTTGGTTAATAACCTATTGACTGTATTATGTGTATAAAAAATATAAAATTATATTTTACACATGTTTTAAAATACTAGATTGCTCTAATGTTAATCAAGAAAACTCCTCCTGTAATTCCTTACAGTCACTTACTTGTTGTAAATGTTGTAGCAGCGATTGTCGTAGACATGGTTGTTGTGGGAACTGCTGTTGAATCAATAAAATGCACTTTTACCATGAAATCTTGTCAGTAATGTGTTTCCATTAACAATCAACAGACTAAAGAAACATAAAAATTTAGACATTCCCATCATTTGTTTTTACCTGTGACTGCAGTTGCATTTCTCAGTCGTCAGCCATTAATCAGTCAGCTCAGTTTACATCGCAGCCACTACCTTGTCAGTTTGTTTGTCACTCCCCTGTCACCATCACTAACTAGTCAGATCTGTTCACCTTTCCGCCACCAGTCACTAACCAATCAGTACGGTTCACTTTCAGTCACCACCCTTCCTTTGATTAGTTCCACCTGTTTCCAGTAATTAGTTTCTGCTCTGTTCACCTGTTCACTCCTCTATGCCTGCCTCCATCTATTGCTCAGGGTCAGATTATTACGAGCCATTTGGTGAGTCTTATCCAGCGTTCTTGTTTTTCTATTGACCTCTTGATCTGACCCGATTTTGCCTCCGGATATTCTCAGCCAGCCTGACCCCTGTATTACCTGTTTTTCCTGTTTGATCTGACTTTTTGCCTGATCCCCGCCTGTTCTTACTTCCTGCCTTTATTGCCTGATCCAGTTCTATTTCTGGAATTTCTGAGCTTGCCTGACCCCTGTCTGTTTATTAAGCCAGACCGTTAATGAACTTGGATCTGTTTCCCGACTCTGCGCCCGGATTCTGCTCTGGACTGTCCTGCACTTCTGATTACCCGTTTTTTTTTTTTTTTTTTACTTAGGACTGTTTTCTACTACAAACTCTGTCTTATCTTGCTCATCATACTGCCTGCCTGTTATCCCGGTTCCTACCCACAGCCTGTTGCTTAATAAACCTTCTTAAAACGTACCTGACTGTCTGGTTTGAACACTGGGGCCTCATATTAAGTCCATTCATTACAAATACATATTTTAACAAACACATACAATACAGTCAATGGTTTATTCACCACATTTGGTTAATAACCTATTGACTGTATTATGTGTATAAAAAATATAAAATTATTTTTTACACAAGTTTGAAAATACTAAACAGCTCTAATGTTAATCAAGAAAACTCCTGCAATTCCGTACATTTACTTACTTGTAAATGTTGTAGCAGCGATTGTCGTAGACATGGTTGTTGTGGGAACTGCTGTTGAATCAATAAAAAACACTTTTACAATGAAATCTTCTCAGTAATGTGTTTCCATTAACAATAGACAGACTAGAAAAGCATTAAAATTTAGACATTCCCATCATTTGTTTTTACCTGTGACTGCAGTTGCATTTGTAATGTTTGCTGATGTAATTATCAGAGGTGTTGTAACAGTTGGCTCTTTAGAAACATTTGGACAAATTACAGTGGATTAAAGTATGAACAGATTCATAACACTGGCTATGAAGAGTAGCATCTTAGAATTATTTATAACTTTCACAAATGTTGGTTCAGTCATTAATACAGGTCAATCTAGCAGATATTGGTCAACTTATTGGTTTTGTTGAAAGGGAACAGTATGTGTTGCAAATGTTACTATGGTTAGTTTTAAGACTATTATTGTTTATTTTGGGCTTTTCTGGTCTGAGAATTATTTTCTAGTTGGATTTTGTTTATGTGCAAATTGCTTCTCTCAATATCTGTCAAATGTATTTTACTGTTGGAATATTTTAGTAATTAAACACAGACACAATATCAATACTATTTTAGATTTATAACTCTAGAATAAAAATACAGATACTATTTGAACATATTCTTTCATTCTTTCTCACAGGCTGAAACATAGAGCAGCACTATGTTTTGAAAGTTGTAGAATAAATAGTTTTGTATTTCTCACCAGTTGTTGGTGGTTGTGTTGGGCAGGAGTCAAGATCTGTTTAAAACCAGTGATGTTATATAAAATCAAACAGATCAAACTGGTAATACATAAAGTATGAGAACCTTACGACACCTACCTGATAGTGGCTGGCAGTAAGTGTTATTTGGAGGAAGTGCATTGATACATCCACAGGTATTGTCCAGAATGTTGCTGCATTTGCCAAAAGTGGAGCACATGTCACAAGGCCAGCCATACTGATCCTCACATCTGCACTGGTAGGTTGTGTTATTGGGGGAGCACACTGAGAAGCAGACAGATTGTTTCAATATTTCAAACAACACCTTCTTCAATCTAAAACAGTTGTTCCAGTTCCAGTTATTACCTGTAGAGATGTTAACACCAGTGATCTGTATCAGACTGTTGGTGCTGATGGTGTAGTTGAAGTTTCTCAACTGCTCTACAGCTCTGACATCTTTGGTTTTCAGCTCAAAGGAAAGCAGGTATTGACGAACGACTGGAGGAGCTGAAAGGATTGAATTAAAAGATTTCATTTAACTATAAGCTGTTCAATATGCTCCGTATGATATGAAGGTATTAATGAAGTGAATGCACATTTTGTAGACTATTAGTAATAGCATAAGTTTCACTCTGGCGAATCAACATCTCATTGTAGTTTAATCATCATCAGATTGGACTTGCAGTAAAACTTTCTTTTTCTCAGGTACCCAACTACTTTTTTGTATTCTGTATCCTCTTTTCAAGTAACAGCAAAAGGTAAAAAGAGAAAAAGCAGACGTTGTCATTATTAAAACTCAACAATAGGTTTTGTCAGAAGCTTTTTTTCCTTCAGCTAAACCCACTAAATGTGCAGAGAGAGAAAATACAAAGACTACATAGAAGGACTTCAGCTTAGATTTGACCCAGAAACCTTCAAGCTGTAAGGAAGCAGTGTTAACTGATGAAGCCATCATGCTAACCATATTAAACAAATGAATGAAGTTTATCTTGTAACAATAGCAAACTCTGTAAAAATTAAACCAAGCAAGATTCCATGTTCTTCTTTCAAACATTTTGATTAATCTTTTTTTTAAAGTGAGCTTTATGAGAATGAGTTTTAGCCAATGCTACCTGTTGACACAATATGTATTATACCAAACACATAAAACACAGTCAAAGGTTTGTTAACCAAAATATATTTTACACATGTTTTAAAATACTAGATTGCTCTAATGTTAATCAAGAAAACTCCTCCTGTAATAGGGGGTTTTCACTGACGTCACTGGCCAACTTCCGGTCCGCCATATTGGGTGGCACACTTCCTTATCTCTAGTTGTCTACACATATTATCGTATCGCGAATGGATAAGTACGCCAGCACGCTAGAGCGACCAGATAAGGACGTATATCTGAGGAAATGTTCCGTGATCGACCATATGGACCCCTATGCCCTCCGCGGTGCCTTGTTTAGCCGTAATCCAGATGATTGGCCAAATGTAGAGCACGGCGACATAGTGCATAACCTGGTGTTCGGTGAAAACCCTCTGCACACTCTTGAGGAAATGAGAGCTTACAAGAGTCTAGAGGCTCACAACCAGTTCACATCTGGTTATGTACATCAAGGAAATCGCCATCATACGTGGACGGGTGAGTTTTAATAAGATGGTAAAAATGTAAACAATCCGACGCAAATGTGTCGCATGCTTCTGCGGTGGCTGGCGGCCGGCGGCCGGCGGTGCGCGAAGGCGCTTGGCTACAGGGCCGATCGACGCCGCTCGCGGCTTTAATTATTTAAGCAGAACAATGACCAGTGAAAAATTAAGTTGTATTTACCGTATTGGCGCCGGTAGGAGCTGCAGATCATAAAGCCAGCAAACAGTGGGAACACAGCAACTCGTTCAAAGGTAAGCTGCGCTCAGACGGGTTAGCACATGCTAACCGTCAGTGCTAACAACCACTCGCGCATGTAATGTACTTTTAACTAGCTGCTATGTGTTTCAAATGTTTAGAACACACTCTCATTGACATCGGGATACTGTGGAAAGTTATGTTCGGTCTTACAGCCGCGATCCAAGCGAGCCGACGACTCTTTGTTATCTCTGTAACTCGTTCAAAGGTAAGCTGTGCTCAGACGGGCTCTGGCACATGCTAACCGTTAGTGCTAACCGTCAGTGCTAACAACCACTCACGCATGTAATGTACTTTTAACTTGCTGCTATGTGTTTCAAAGGTTTAGAACACACTCTCATTGAGATCGGGATACTGTGGAAAGTTATGTTCGGTCGACTTACAGCCGCGATCCAAGCGGGCCGACAACTCTTTGTTATCTCTAACAGTTGTTCTCCGTGGTTGCGCCTCCAGGCAGGAAAGCGGTGGAAAATTAATCTGTTTCTATGTTTTTCCCATGGCGATCATGTGTTGCGCTGTTACAGCCCACAATACAGCAACGGTTTACCATGGTTGAAATCAAGTTAAGGTGAAATTAATCAAATTAAAACACGGCTGAGAGAGGGAGTACAGTACGCGGTAGTAATAGGCAGTAGAGGCGGCGGAGGCAGTCAACATGACAGCCGCGGAAAGTAACAAGTCATAACGCCCAAGCCCTATTATTAATATATTCTTCTTACATGTTTTAAATACTTAACAGTTAATTACCTGTGACAAAGTGAGCACCGCAGACTCTGGCGTATTCCAGCTTAACACCGTCCAAATCGGACCTGGATATCCGTGTCAGCCATAGGTGACGGCGTTGTTCAGACAGCTGTTTTGTTTTTTCACACTGATTCACTATTACGGCTGGTAGGCGATAGAAAGAGCGTTGATCTCCACCTCCACGGGCCGTGCAACCAACCATTAAACACGTTTTCCCCATTGTTCACTTCCAATACTGCCTAAGGCGTCATACAATGCAGGTCAACAGTGCGAAACGACTGCCACCCAATATGGCGGACGCGCTGAGTAGTCACGTGAGCGTGACGTCAGCTGAAAACCCCCTATTCCTCACAGTCACTTACTTGTTGTAAATGTTGTTGCAGCTGTTGTCGTAGACATGGTTGTTGTGGGAACTGCTGTTGAATCAATAAAAAACACTTTTACAATGAAATCTTCTCAGTAATGTGTTTCCATTAACAATAGACAGACTAGAAAAGCATTAAAATTTAGACATTCCCATCATTTGTTTTTACCTGTGACTGCAGTTGCATTTGTAATGTTTACTGATGTAATTATCAGAGGTGTTGTAACAGTTGGCTCTTTAGAAACATTTTGACAAATTACAGTGGATTAAAGTATGAACAGATTCATAACACTGGCTATGAAGAGTAGCATCTTAGAATTATTTATAACTTTCACAAATGTTGGTTCAGTCATTAATACAGGTCAATCTAGCAGATATTGGTCAACTTATTGGTTTTGTTGAAAGGGAACAGTATGTGTTGCAAATGTTACTATGGTTAGTTTTAAGAGTATTATTGTTTATTTTGGGCTTTTCTGGTCTGAGAATTATTTTCTAGTTGGGTTTTTTTATGTGCAAATTGCTTCTCCCAATATATGTCAAATGTATTTTACTGTTGGAACATTTTAGTAATTAAACACAAACACAATATCAATACTATGTTAGATTCATAACTCTAGAATAGAAATACAGAAAATATTTAAACATTTTCTTTCATTCTTTCTCACAGGCTGAAACATAGAGCAGCACTATGTTTTGAAAGTTGTAGAATAAATAGTTTTGTATTTCTCACCAGTTGTTGGTGGTTGTGTTGGGCAGGAGTCAAGATCTGTTTAAAACCAGTGATGTTATATAAAATCAAACTGATCAAACTGGTAATACATAAAGTATGAGAACCTTACAACACCTACCTGATAGTGGCTGGCAGTAAGTGTTATTTGGAGGAAGTGCATTGATACATCCACAGGTATTGTCCAGAATGTTGCTGCATTTGCCAAAAGTGGAGCACATGTCACAAGGCCAGCCATACTGATCCTCACATCTGCACTGGTAGGTTGTGTTATTGGGGGAGCACACTGAGAAGCAGACAGATTGTTTCAATATTTCAAACAACACCTTCTTCAATCTAAAACAATTGTTCCAGTTCCAGTTATTACCTGTAGAGATGTTAACACCAGTGATCTGTATCAGACTGTTGGTGCTGATGGTGTAGTTGAAGTTTCTCAACTGCTCTACAGCTCTGACATCTTTGGTTTTCAGCTCAAAGGAAAGCAGGTATTGACGAACGACTGGAGGAGCTGAAAGGATTGAATTAAAAGAAGATTTCATTTAACTATAAGCTGTTCAATATGCTCCGTATGATATGAAGGTATTAATGAAGTGAATGCACATTTTGTAGACTATTAGTAATAGCATAAGTTTCACTCTGGCAAATCAACATCTCATTTTAGTTTAATCATCATCAGATTGGACTTGCAGTAAAACTTTCTTTTTCTCAGGTACCCAACTACTTTTTTTGTATTCTGTATCATCTTTTCAAGTAACAGCAAAAGGTAAAAAGAGAAAAAGCAGACGTTGTCATTATTAAAACTCAACAATAGGTTTTGTCAGAAGCTTTTTTTCCTTCAGCTAAACCCACTAAATGTGCAGAGAGAGAAAATACAAAGACTACATAGAAGGACTTCAGCTTAGATTTGACCCAGAAACCTTCAAGCTGTAAGGAAGCAGTGTTAACTGATGAAGCCATCATGCTAACCATATTAAACAAATGAATGAAGTTTATCTTGTAACAATAGCAAACTCTGTAAAAATTAAACCAAGCAAGATTCCATGTTCTTCTTTCAAACATTTTGATTAATCTTTTTTTTAAAGTGAGCTTTATGAGAATGAGTTTTAGCCAATGCTACCTGTTGACACAATATGTATTATATCAAACACATAGAACACAGTCAAAGGTTTGTTAACCAAAATATATTTTACACATGTTTTAAAATACTAGATTGCTCTAATGTTAATCAAGAAAACTCCTCCTGTAATTCCTCACAGTCACTTACTTGTTGTAAATGTTGTTGCAGCTGTTGTCGTAGACATGGTTGTTGTGGGAACTACTGTTGAATCAATAAAAAGCACTTTTACGGTGAAATCTTCTCAGTAATGTGTTTCCATTAACAATCAACAGACTAAAAAAAGCATAAAAATTGAGACCTTCCCATCATTTGTTTTTACTTGTGACTGCAGTTGCATTTGTAATGTTTACTGATGTAATGATCAGAGGTGTTGTAACAATTGGCTCTTCAGAAACATTTGGACAAATTACAATGGATTAAAGTATGAACCGATTCATAACACTGGCTATGAAGAGTAAAATCCTAAAAATATTTATAACTTTCATAAATGTTGGTTGAGTCAATACAGGTTAATCTAAAAGTTATTGGTCAACTTAGTGGTTTTGTTGAAAGGGAACAGTATGTGTTGCAAATGTTACTATAGTTAGTCTTAAGACTATTATTGTTCATTTTGATCTTTTCTGCTATGAGAATTTTTTTCTAGTTAAAATATTTTTATTGTGCAAACTGCTTCTCCCAATATCTGTCAAATGCATTTTACTGTTGGAACATTTTAGTAATTAAACACAAACACAATATCAATACTATTTTACATTGATAACTCTAGAATAGAAATACAGATAATATTTGAAAATTTTCTTTCACTCTTTCTCACAGGCTGACAACATAAAGCAGCACTATGTTTTGAAAGTTGTAGAATAAATAGTTTTGTATTTCTCACCAGTTGTTGGTGGTTGTGTTGGGCAGGAGTCAAGATCTGTTTAAAACCAGTGATGTTATATAAAATCAAACAGATCAAACTGGTAACACAGAAAATATGAGAACCTTACGACACCTACCTGATAGTGGCTGGCAGTAAGTGTTATTTGGAGGAAGTGCATTGATACATCCACAGGTATTGTCCAGAATGTTGCTGCATTTGCCAAAAGTGGAGCACATGTCACAAGGCCAGCCATACTGATCCTCACATCTGCACTGGTAGGTTGTGTTATTGGGGGAGCACACTGAGAAGCAGACAGATTGTTTCAGTATTTCAAACAACACCCTCTTCAATCTAAAACAATTGTTCCAGTTCCAGTTATTACCTGTAGAGATGTTAACACCAGTGATCTGTATCAGACTGTTGGTGCTGATGGTGTAGTTGAAGTTTCTCAACTGCTCTACAGCTCTGACATCTTTGGTTTTCAGCTCAAAGGAAAGCAGGTATTGACGAACGACTGGAGGAGCTGAAAGGATTGAATTAAAAGAAGATTTCATTTAACTATAAGCTGTTCAATATGCTCCGTATGATATGAAGGTATTAATGAAGTGAATGCACATTTTGTAGACTATTAGTAATAGCATAAGTTTCACTCTGGCGAATCAACATCTCATTTTAGTTTAATCATCATCAGATTGGGTTTACAGTAAAACTTTCTTTTTCTCAGGTACCCAACTACTTTTTTGTACACTGTATCATCTTTTCAAGCAACAGCAAAAGGTAAAAAGAGAAAAAGCAGAAGTTGTCATTATTAAAACTCAACAAAAGGTTTTGTCAGAAGCTTTTTTCCCCTCAGCTAAACCCACTAAATGTGCAGAGAGAGAAAATACAAAGGCTACATAGAAGGACTTCAGCTTAGATTTGACTCAGAAACCTTCAAGCTGTAAGGTAGCAGTGTTAACTGTTGAAGCCATCATGCTGCCCATATTAAACAAATGAATGAAGTTTATCTTGTAACAATAGTAAACTCTGTAAAAAATTAAACCAAGCAAGGTTCCAACTTTTTCTTTCAAACATTTTGATTAATCTTTTTTTAAAGTGAGCTTTATGAGAATTAGTTTTAGCCCATGCTACCTGTTGACACAATATATATTATACCAAACACATAGAACACAGTCAAAGGTTTGGTAACCAAAATATATTTTACACATGTCTTAAAATGCTAGATTGCTCTAATGTTAATCAAGAAAACTCCTCCTGTAATTCCTCACAGTCACTTACTTGTTGTAAATGTTGTTGCAGCTGTTGTCGTAGACATGGTTGTTGTGGGAACTGCTGTTGAATCAATAAAAAGCACTTTTACAGTGAAATCTTCTCAGTAATGTGTTTCCATTAACAATAGACAGACTAGAAAAGCATTAAAATTTAGACATTTCCATCATTTGTTTTAACTTGTGACTGCAGTTGCATTTGTCATGTTTGCTGATGTAATGATCAGAGGTGTTGTAACAGTTGGCTCTTTAGAAACATTTGGACAAATTACAATGGGTTAAAGTATGAACAGATTCATAACACTGGCTATGAAGAGTAACATCTTAGAATTATTTATAACTTTCATAAATGTTGGTTGAGTCATTAATACAGTTCAATCTAACAGTTATTGGTCAACTTGTTGGTTTTGTTGAATAACGACAGTATGTGTTGCAAATGTTACTATGGTTATTTTTAAGACTATTATTGTTCATTTTGGTATTTTCTGGTCTGATAATTATATTCTAGTTGGGTTTTTTTATGTGCAAATTGCTTCTCCCAATATATGTCAAATGTATTTTACTGTTGGAACATTTTAGTAATTAAACACAAACACAATATCAATACTATTTTACATTGATAACTCTAGAATAGAAATACAGATAATATTTGAAAATTTTCTTTCATTCTTTCTCACAGGCTGAAACATAGAGCAGCACTATGTTTTGAAAGTTGTAGAATAAATAGTTTTGTATTTCTCACCAGTTGTTGGTGGTTGTGTTGGGCAGGAGTCAAGATCTGTTTAAAACCAGTGATGTTATATAAAATCAAACAGATCAAACTGGTAATACAGAAAGTATGAGAACCTTACAACACCTACCTGATAGTGGCTGGCAGTAAGTGTTATTTGGAGGAAGTGCATTGATACATCCACAGGTATTGTCCAGAATGTCGCTGCATTTGCCAAAAGTGGAGCACATGTCACAAGGCCAGCCATACTGATCCTCACATCTGCACTGGTAGGTTGTGTTATTGGGGGAGCACACTGAGAAGCAGACAGATTGTTTCAATATTTCAAACAACACCCTCTTCAATCTAAAACAATTGTTCCAGTTCCAGTTATTACCTGTAGAGATGTTAACACCAGTGATCTGTATCAGACTGTTGGTGCTGATGGTGTAGTTGAAGTTTCTCAACTGCTCTACAGCTCTGACATCTTTGGTTTTCAGCTCAAAGGAAAGCAGGTATTGACGAACGACTGGAGGAGCTGAAAGGATTGAATTAAAAGAAGATTTCATTTAACTATAAGCTGTTCAATATGCTCCGTATGATATGAAGGTATTAATGAAGTGAATGCACGTTTGGTAGACTATTTCTTATAGCATGAGTTTCACTCTGGCGAATCAACATCTCATTTTAGTTTAATCATCATCAGATTGGACTTGCAGTAAAACTTTCTTTTTCTCAGGTACCCAACTACTTTTTTGTACTCTGTATCATCTTTTCAAGTAACAGCAAAAGGTAAAAAGAGAAAAAGCAGAAGTTGTCATTATTAAAACTCAACAATAGGTTTTGTCAGAAGATTTTTTCCCCTCAGCTAAACCCACTAAATGTGCAGAGAGAGAAAATACAAAGACTACATAGAAGGACTTCAGCTTAGATTTGACTCAGAAACCTTCAAGCTGTAAGGTAGCAGTGTTAACTGTTGAAGCCATCATGCTGCCCATATTAAACAAATGAATGAAGTTTATCTTGTAACAATAGCAAACTCTATAAAAGTTAAACCAAGCAAGGTTCCAAATTCTTCTTTCAAACATTTTGATTAATCTTTTTTTAAAGTGAGCTTTATGAGAATGAGCTTTAGCCAATCCTAACTGTTGACACAATATATATTATACCAAACACATAAAACACAGTCAAAGGTTTGTTAACCAAAATATATTTTACACATGTCTTAAAATACTAGATTGCTCTAATGTTAATCAAGAAAACTCCTCCTGTAATTCCTTACAGTCACTTACTTGTTGTAAATGTTGTTGCAGCTGTTGTCGTAGACATGGTTGTTGTGGGAACTACTGTTGAATCAATAAAAAGCACTTTTACGGTGAAATCTTCTCAGTAATGTGTTTCCATTAACAATCAACAGACTAAAAAAAGCATAAAAATTGAGACCTTCCCATCATTTGTTTTTACCTGTGACTTCAGTTGCATTTGTAATGTTTACTGATGTAATGATCAGAGGTGTTGTAACAGTTGGCTCTTCAGAAACATTTGGACAAATTACAATGGGTTAAAGTATGAACCGATTCATAACACTGGCTATGAAGAGTAAAATCCTAAAAATATTTATAACTTTCATAAATGTTGGTTGAGTCATTAATACAGGTTAATCTAAAAGTTATTGGTCAACTTATTGGTTTTGTTGAAAGGGAACAGTATGTGTTGCAAATGTTACTATAGTTAGTTTTAAGACTATTATTGTTCATTTTGATCTTTTCTTCTATGAGAATTTTTTTCTAGTTAAAATATTTTTATTGTGCAAACTGCTTCTCCCAATATCTGTCAAATGCATTTTACTGTTGGAACATTTTAGTAATTAAACACAAACACAATATCAATACTATTTTACATTGATAACTCTAGAATAGAAATACAGATAATATTTGAAAATTTTCTTTCACTCTTTCTCACAGGCTGAAACATAGAGCAGCACTATGTTTGGAAAGTTGTAGAATAAATAGTTTTGTATTTCTCACCAGTTGTTGGTGGTTGTGTTGGGCAGGAGTCAAGATCTGTTTAAAACCAGTGATGTTTTATAAAATCAAACAGATCAAACTGGTAATACAGAAAGTATGAGAACCTTACGACACCTACCTGATAGTGGCTGGCAGTAAGTGTTATTTGGAGGAAGTGCATTGATACATCCACAGGTATTGTCCAGAATGTCGCTGCATTTTCCAAAAGTGGAGCACATGTCACAAGGCCAGCCATACTGATCCTCACATCTGCACTGGTAGGTTGTGTTATTGGGGGAGCACACTGAGAAGCAGACAGATTGTTTCAATATGTCAAACAACACCCTCTTCAATCTAAAACAATTGTTCCAGTTCCAGTTATTACCTGTAGAGATGTTAACACCAGTGATCTGTATCAGACTGTTGGTGCTGATGGTGTAGTTGAAGTTTCTCAACTGCTCTACAGCTCTGACATCTTTGGTTTTCAGCTCAAAGGAAAGCAGGTATTGACGAACGACTGGAGGAGCTGAAAGGATTGAATTAAAAGAAGATTTAATATAACTATAAGCTGTTCAATATGCTCCGTATGATATGAAGGTATTAATGAAGTGAATGCACGTTTGGTAGACTATTTCTTATAGCATGAGTTTCACTCTGGCGAATCAACATCTCATTTTAGTTTAATCATCATCAGATTGAACTTGCAGTAAAACTTTCTTTTTCTCAGGTACCCAACTACTTTTTTGTACACTGTATCATCTTTTCAAGCAACAGCAAAAGGTAAAAAGAGAAAAGCAGACGTTGTCATTATTAAAACTCAACAAAAGGTTTTGTCAGAAGCTTTTTTTCCCTCAGCTAAACCCACTAAATGTGCAGAGAGAGAAAATACAAAGACTACATAGAAGGACTTCAGCTTAGATTTGACTCAGAAACCTTCAAGCTGTAAGGTAGCAGTGTTAACTGATGAAGCCATTATGCTGCCCATATTAAACAAATGAATGAAGTTTATCTTGTAACAATAGCAAACTCTGTAAAAGTTAAACCAAGCAAGGTTCCAAATTCTTCTTTCAAACATTTTGATTAATCTTTTTTTAAAGTGAGCTTTATGAGAATGAGTTTTAGCCAATGCTACCTGTTGACACAATATATATTATACCAAACACATAAAACACAGTCAAAGGTTTGTTAACCAAATTATATTTTACACATGTCTTAAAATGCTAGATTGCTCTAATGTTAATCAAGAAAACTCCTCCTGTAATTCCTTACAGTCACTTACTTGTTGTAACTGTTGTTGCAGCTGTTGTTGTAGACATGGTTGTTGTGGGAACTGCTGTTGAATCAATAAAATGCACTTTTACAGTGAAATCTTCTCAGTAATGTGTTTCCATTAACAATCAACAGACTAAAAAAAGCATAAAAATTGAGACCTTCCCATCATTTGTTTTTACTTGTGACTGCAGTTGCATTTGTAATGTTTACTGATGTAATGATCAGAGGTGTTGTAACAATTGGCTCTTCAGAAACATTTGGACAAATTACAATGGATTAAAGTATGAACCGATTCATAACACTGGCTATGAAGAGTAAAATCCTAAAAATATTTATAACTTTCATAAATGTTGGTTGAGTCAATACAGGTTAATCTAAAAGTTATTGGTCAACTTATTGGTTTTGTTGAAAGGGAACAGTATGTGTTGCAAATGTTAATATACTTAGTCTTAAGACTATTATTGTTCATTTTGATCTTTTCTGCTATGAGAATTTTTTTCTAGTTAAAATATTTTTATTGTGCAAACTGCTTCTCCCAATATCTGTCAAATGCATTTTACTGTTGGAACATTTTAGTAATTAAACACAAACACAATATCAATACTATTTTACATTGATAACTCTAGAATAGAAATACAGATAATATTTGAAAATTTTCTTTCACTCTTTCTCACAGGCTGACAACATAAAGCAGCACTATGTTTTGAAAGTTGTAGAATAAATAGTTTTGTGTTTCTCACCAGTTGTTGGTTGTTGTGTTGGGCAGGAGTCAAGATCTGTTTAAAACCAGTGATGTTATATAAAATCAAACAGATCAAACTGGTAATACAGAAAGTATGAGAACCTTACAACACCTACCTGATAGTGGCTGGCAGTAAGTGTTATTTGGAGGAAGTGCATTGATACATCCACAGGTATTGTCCAGAATGTTGCTGCATTTGCCAAAAGTGGAGCACATGTCACAAGGCCAGCCATACTGATCCTCACATCTGCACTGGTAGGTTGTGTTATTGGGGGAGCACACTGAGAAGCAGACAGATTGTTTCAATATTTCAAACAACACCCTCTTCAATCTAAAACAATTGTTCCAGTTCCAGTTATTACCTGTAGAGATGTTAACACCAGTGATCTGTATCAGACTGTTGGTGCTGATGGTGTAGTTGAAGTTTCTCAACTGCTCTACAGCTCTGACATCTTTGGTTTTCAGCTCAAAGGAAAGCAGGTATTGATGGACTTCTAGTGTAGCTCTAGACGCTTTAAGTAAAGAAAAAAATTACAGAAATGAACTTACATTTTGAGCGAGGTATAACTAATAAATATGCATGTTCCTGTGTTTCAACCTTTTGAAATATACTTTAAGTCTTACTTGTTGGTATTACAGTTGTTGATGTTAGAGGGCATACTGTAAAGTCTGAACAGATGAAGAGAGAAAAACATCAACGTATTATCAAACGATCACATCGGATGGAAGTACCATTCCCTATAAACAATCAGTCCTCTCCATCAACAATTTCTTAATCAAGTTTTTCTCCTTTCCAAGCTAGAGGTATGGTCTGGAACTACTTCGGTTCAGAGTACAGCCCATGTTTACTTCCTGGTTCCTGAGCCAATCGTATGAAAGTTCCCTGGGTTCTTAAAACAGAGCACATAATTTGATATATTTTATCTTGGCAAAAGAGCAGCAGCATGCAAACATGGACGCCAATAAGAGAAGTGGACTAGAAATAGAACAACAATATAATACCTGTCCTGTGTAAATAAAAATTCAGTGGAGTTTCACAGCAGTACCAGACCGTTGAGTAAATGGTGGGTCTCTGTGAAAGGCATTGTGTATGTGTTGTTCCAATTTTAACCACTAGGTGTCATTATTACTCATTGTTCCTTTAATAAAGATAAATGGGTGAAACAATGGAAGAAGAAAAAAAGTGTCCCTCATTTGAACTTTTACAGTCTGTTGATCCGTAACTGTCTCACGATAACCTCAAATGAGAGCTGGTAACTTCCATACGTGACTTAGGAGTTTATTCATTATCTCCTTCATTCACCTAAAAGTAATAGTAACATAGTAATAGTATAGTAATAGTAAAAGTGATTCACAACCTAAAAAGTATGACCCACTAAGGGGGCTGCTAAGGAGCAATAAATCTGGCATGCCTCATCAAAGTTGCATTGTGAGCCACAGTTATTGAGAAACACTATTCTCGTTCCCCTGGGGTTAGCTTAGGCTATGTTCCCACGGCAGGTATTAATGCTCAATACCGAATTTTATGTGCTTTATATTTTAATGTGGAGATGGCCTGTGGCCATATTCACTGAGTTATTTTAGAGGGGATGCCACTATGGGATCAAGATTGATTTTAAGGGTTATCAGATATTGTGCAACCACAAGAAAGGCTGTGTACATACACACTCTTGGCATGAAATCTAGCATATTCCCTGTGCAGGACTTTGCCGGGGCTCACCTTTGTTCTCAAGTGAAGGATTTCAAATATCGTGACTTGCTCACATGTGTTTTTAGGATGGAACAGGAGATGGGTAGTCAAAGTGCTGCTCAGGTCCATTGTGGTAAACAAAAGCTAATTTTTGATTTATCAGACTGTTCACTGATGGTAATGATGAAATAATAGATTATGACAGAACAACATCCTGGTTAAAAGCAGATAAAATCAGCTTCTTCCAAAACAATGGAGATAAGCTAAAGAATTAGAAGTGAAATCACTGGTCTTCCCAATAAACATTATTCAGATGAGGTGATTCAGGGATCTGATCAGGTTGCCACCTTCTTTTGATGGATTTTCAGCCGCATCCCACTAGAGGGGAATCCAAGGGTAGAATCAGAACTTGATGACCTCATCTTACAATCCTCAAAAATAAGTGTAAGTATATCACTGGGGACAGAGGGTGTTAGGGTTTTCCTAATAGTCCTGTTACTCCCAGGACTGCTGGTCAGATAAACAGAGTATAGTAAATGTATGAATGAAATGCAGAGCAGGACCACCAGATCTACCAACACAAGTGTAATCTATGAATGATAAAGTGGATTAAAATATGTCAGTAAAGATATAATTAAATCCAGTAATCAGTTCTGTTCAGCTGAGAGGATTCTGAATGTTAATGCAGTTGAAATAGCTGAAGGTTTGAAAGGCTTAAAGACAAGTCAGTAATAGATGAGCATTTACGGGATGAAACTAACAAACTGGTAATTCAGGAAAAGCACCACTGATGGTATGGCACACCCTCATCAAATCCTCAGTTCATACTTTGTTCTGAAGAAGCTTGTCAGTCATTCAGGAAATGGCATTTTTAGATGCTTGAACTGAAGCCAATACACTTGAAGAGAAGCACTTGGCAGATAAACTGTTCAGCCAGCATTGTTCCTTAATTGTCAACGGCATGATGACTCTGGAATGGTAACATGAATTCCAGTCAACTTGAAGCTTTCATTTAAAGCAAAGAACAGAGAAAACATTTAATTATTTAACTACAGAGTATTGGATTAAAAGATCAAAAAGTTATGTTTACGTGGTGATTTACAGTGCTGTTAAACAATATTACCCCCACTTACAACCTTCTTCTGATTCTTTTGTTTTTTTTTTGGTCATGCTTGAAAGTTTTGAGACCATCAAGCTAATTTTTTATATTGCATTAAGATAACTGGAATACATTCAGTTATGATTTCTTGATTTCATTAAGAGAAAAAACTGTCCAAACAAACTGGCCCAAGAGTCTTGTGTAACTGGTAATGAGTCTTTACCATGGCCACTGGAGAATTCAGACCTACTCTCCGTGGCAGAAATGTGTTAATTCAGCCCCATTGCATGGAGTGTGATTTGGATTTTAGATTTTGGCTTTTCTTTTTTTGTCGTTTCGGGGCGACCTTGCTACTGTTCTTTTGGATCACTGACCTCAGCTGGACTTAAGGTTCCGAATACCATTATAGAGCAAGGACTCTTTAGCCAAAGAGGAAGTGCGTCAGTGGTTGCCATGATAAGTGCTGTCCGAATAGTGCAGTCAGTAATGAAGGAGGTAGGACAAGGAGCCCGTATGTTCCCTCCCGCAGCTAGTGTTGCCTAGGAACCCTGCAATGTTCTTACTGGCACTAAGAACCCTTAAGCTATCCTACAATCCTTTGTGTTACATGACGTATCAGCACAGCCCCCCTCACGGAATTCAACGAAAATGTCCAGAGAGCAGAGAGTGCGTACTTTGTAGTTCATTTTCAGAAGGCTGTAGGCCCGGATTTGACTAGCATCATCCATTTGCGTTTCTGTCATGTAATGACATTGGAGTTAAAGCCTTTACGAAATTTGGCACAGCAGTCCAAAGCTCCTTTCCTCCCCATGATAGAGTTCTTACTGTTGACTGGAACATGAGCTAGGAGCTATTATCAAGGGTATTTGAATGGCGCCATAGAGAACAATCTTCTTTGATTCCATCAATTATGGTAAGTCACCCTGGTCTTAA
Organism: Fundulus heteroclitus; assembly: GCF_011125445.2. NCBI lineage: Eukaryota > Metazoa > Chordata > Actinopteri > Cyprinodontiformes > Fundulidae > Fundulus > Fundulus heteroclitus. The sequence goes on from NC_046375.1 coordinate 26,186,630, forward strand.
AGAAGCAAGCAGCCACAAAACCTTCACAAAACCACTACCATGTTTGAAGGTTAGTATGATGGTATGTTTCTAGAATGCTATCTTAGGATTGGGACAGGTGTAGTGTGACACATACCTTCACAAAAGTTTCACTTTTGTTTCTCTGCTCAACAAAATAGTTCCCAAAAACTCTTGGAGATCATGAAGATAATATATTTTATTTTATTGTTTGCAAAGAGAGATGTGTCTGTGTTCTTTTTGGTCTTCAGTGGGTTTGGCCTTTGAATTCCACCATGAAGGCAGTTTATGGCCAGTCTACTCACCCTCTGAGGATTGCTCCTCCCCAGGTACAGGTGCCCATGTGGCTCTTTGTGAGCCCTGTTCTCCTATTTATTGAAGAAGTCTAATTATATTCTTGACTACTTCTCTACAATCCTGGAACAAACAATGCACACCTAGAGATGCTTTGCCTCTAAGGTCTACATAAGCTGCGTCTCAATTCGCAGGCTGCGTCCTTCGAAGGACCCAGCCTACACAGCCTTAGGAGGACCCAGCCTTCGGAGGATGGTCCGGAGGATCCTCAGTCGTTGGTAAATGGGACGGTCTTTGGAGCACTTCCTGGTTGCGGCACGACGTCATCACGTCTACCCCAAGCCCGGGAAAAACAGCGCCAGACGGATAATGGATATGGAAATTTTTATTTATTTATTTTATTTACCTGTTATTGGAGGACAGTCGGCTTAGACGGCTTCGGCGGCAGCAAAACCGGCGACAAATTTTTCTCAGGCTGGGAGAGCGCAGTTGAGAGGTAACATTTACCTGCTATTATTTTCACCCACAGGGGCCTGCTAATGATCATAATTTACCAGTTATTTAACAAATGCTTGTTAGCAGATTGACGAATATGTTTAAATATAAAATTTTATATTTATTTGTAGGACTTGACATAAGCTTATGTTTGTAACTTTAGTAATTTGAATTGAATAGATAAATGTGTACAAACCCTGTAAACAACTGACTTAAATCACTACTTTCACTATCACTAAAAAAGCGCGCAAAGCACCTCGGGAAATCTTATGGCAGGCGAGGCCACTAAGGATCGTAGCGGTGCATCCTCAGAATTCGGGGAAAAGGAGGACGCATTCGAAGGCTGCATTTTAAGCATCCTGAGAATTTTTGCCAAATGGGACAGCCTCCGCGCATCAATGTGACGTAACCGGCCTTAAAATGCGTCCTTCGAAGGACGCAGCCTGCGAATTGAGACGCAGCGTTAGAGGGCATAGGTGTCCCCCTTCGCATCTCAAACAGATTCAAAGCAAAAAAACAGCTGTAGATTGCTGAACATATGCAATCCCACTCTTAGGCTCCATATTGGAATTATCAAAAAACACTGTAAGTACATTTCCAGGTAAAACCAGAGGTTTAAATACACTGAATAAAAAGCTCAGACATTTTTGTACTGATTTAACCAGGGTCGTGGAAGTGCACGATTTTCTTCCTTCTATCTTTCCTGATTATTATAGATTTTCACGTGATGTCACATAAGGATGCTTAAATAGACATGGCCTCATCATCATGGGCTTGTCAAGTTGTTTTAAGGACTAATCCTAATGTATTTTGACTTTGATTTTTACATAGTAGTAATAATCGATCTCCCTAATTATAATTTTGTATTCATAACACATACATTTTAATCTGATTTAATGTCAGGTATTGAGGAAAAAAGTTATATGTCTTTAATCATGGTGTCCTCCATTGCCTGATAGAAAACAATCTGTCACTTCATCCTGAAAAAAGCCCCTTCACCTGCCTTTGTATTACCCCAGTAAACCAAAGCCTGGGGCTTTTGGGTTTTGGGTTTCCATCTGCTAGTGACCATTTATGTAAAACAACCCAATGACGGCGACGTTGTGATGAAAAACTGCAGTACCACTCCAGTCTAGCAGGTGCTGGCCAGAAGACAGCAGTCAAACAGATAAAAGGCAGCGAAGTTGTATCCATATCCTGCCACTCATGCTGCCACTGATCCGGATTCTGGAAAAACAGATGGACAATGCGCAACTGATGGCATTACATCTCCGTAGCACCTTTTATACCGTCTCACCCCTAGTTCTCACCTCCGGCCTCCACTCTATTCTACTGCTGTTGGTATAAATGAATAATAAATAAAGCACAGCTTCTTTCTACCTGCGCAAGGCTGGGACTGCAGTGCAGCTTTATGAGTATAGTTTTTCATTAGACTTGGCTGAAAGAATCGAGGATGGTTTTTAAGTACAGTATCAAGGACTTTTGATTACAGCAAAATTATTTTTATATAGGTTAAGGCTCTACACGCTGAGCAGGTCTCCTCCTCTTCTTTCTCTGCTATGGAAAGCGAGACTGTTCCATAGCACACAAACACACAATGGCGAAACAGTTTATAATTATCTCAAACCGCTGAAAACATCCAGCCGAGATTTTCCCATTTGATATCTGTTATGCATATATTTTCCACATTCTTAGTGAATGCTTTATAGTGACTTTTTAGCCATGACAAACAGATCCAGTCTGCGGGAAATCACAGAAGGTCTGGCCGACAACACGGCGCAGCAGTGGGGCTGGTCTCCCCGGCAAGGCCAGTCTTTCAACGGGTCTGTACCGCTCCTGACAGGTCCGAGCAGAATTAAAACTGGCTCATAATCCTGATGACCTGACTGCACAGATCAAGTTTGGAGTGTATTTTCTCACCTAAAATCATATTAAAAAACCTTTTGTGATAAATTAATTTTATAAAATCGATGGGTTTGTAAACTCATCTTCTTACTGCTCCTTACTCCAACTTTGTGGTGGACAGTTTTTCTTGCTGCACGCAACCCCGCCCCCTCAACAGGCCCAGAGAAAGCAGAGAAATACTGGGTGGCTTGAGGGACCAAAGCCCCAGGAAAGTAAAGCACGGGAAAAGTAAAATTAGTCGGGTAATTGCGTATGGAAATACCACCTGTATGAAAATACCACCCATTATTGGCAAAGCCCCAGGCTTCTTGGCAATGGAAAAGGGGCTATAGCAACATACTGTGGCCCTGGCCATGACACTGAAGGTAAATGTCAATGTATATGGACTCTTTGTTTATCCCCAACATCAATCCACCCAACAGGTCAGTGACACCTTGAAAACTCCTGTGTGAACAACTTAAAAGGGAGATGGATGAATTCAATATTTGAAGATGGAAACCTGCAATTTTACCCATAGCAACTGTTGTTTTTATTGTATCGATGTTTGCTTTGTCTGTAGCTCTTGCATTCATTTACTGTATGCCTTAGGGCAGGGGTCTTCAATTCCTGTCCTTAAGGTCTGGTGTACTCAACATTTTAGATGTGTCCCTGGTCTAACACACCTGAATCAAATGGTTGAAATACCTCCTCATTAGGCAGTCAAGTTCCCCAGAATCCTGCTAATGACCTGATTATTTGACTCAGGTGTGTTGAAGCAGAGACACATTTAAAAGTTTCAGGACACCGGACCTGGAGGGCTGGAGTCCAAGACCCCTGCCTCGGGGTATTCATGATAAGAACTGTAGAGCATGACCTGAGATGACCAGACTCCATCAACACCTGAGCCGCCACAACTTCCACTGTCAGAATGTGCAGCTGAACTAGTTTAAGATTCCACAACTGGTGATTAGTTTCTAAGTGATATTTATATGCTTGATGTATGTGATTTCTCTCTTTTGTTAGTTTTCTCCATCCAACCCAGAGATGTTAGACAGTAGTGAGAAGTTGGGTATGAGTTTTTGGAGGCCGATGATAATGACCATAATATTTACCCAAAAACAGAACCAGAGCAAGATGTCAGTATAACCAGCGAGAAGTGTTTGAACTTCAATCTGCATGACTTCCGTATATTCCGCAAGAATAAATAGTACCCTCCATGAGGTTTTACTGAAATGAGGAAAAATCCACAACAACTCACTGTATTGATCCACAGACTGGCAGTACTGTCCGTCGGCAGGAATGGCACTGATGCAGCCACACGTTTCATCAGTGATGTTGTCACATGACCCATATGTTAGACACTGGTCACATGACCAGCGATATTCATCCTCACATCTGCACTGGTAATCACCGCTGCTTGGAGAGCAAACTGCAGGCATACAAATGTGTTAAAATTTTTAGTTTTCAAAACTGGTCATATATAATTTTAGAGGACATATTCTGTGCTTTCAATTATTTTGACTTTTAAGGAACAATTTACTTTGTTATACTCATAGAAAACATCAGTGTACTTAGATTCAGATGTTATCTGATGGGTTATCTTGTGGACCGATAATTATTATTTATTTATTTATTGATATAGAAAAAGAGACTAATGCTTGATTGTGTAATAATGCACACGCATGATACGTATAATAAATCCAGTAACAAAAGCCTTCTTACCTGTGGAGATGTTAATGTCTAATATTTGTGTGTTCCTATCTAAGCTGACAAAATGGCTGATGTTTGTCAGCCATCCGACAGCTAAAACAGCTTCAGTCTGCAGCTCAATCGATATCAGATATTCATAGACCAGTGGAGGAGCTGCAGAGAAAGAGAAGAAAACCATAACATTTTCCTTATTGATATGTCTTGGTTTTGTCTGTGGTAATTATCCATAAATATCTTACATGGAGTGGGTGTTGCAGCTGGACATGATGTAAAGTCTGTAAGAAAACAAAAACAATGGAAGATATTTAAAATGTTAATTTTTTTTCTTGTTGTTCCTTGAAAGTGAACATTCTTGATGACTGACTGTGTTGATCCAGAGATTGGCAGTATTGCCCATCAGCTGGAATGGCACTGATGCATCCACATGTGTCATTAGTGATGTTGTCACACAATCCATATTGTAGACACTGGTCACATGACCAGCGATACTGGTCCTCACATCTGCACTGGTAATCACTGCTTCTTGGAGAGCAAACTGGATACAAAAGCACAAAAAACATTAGGTGAACAAAGAAGCCACCAGGTATATTTCCATGGATGCTTCTTTCTTACCTGTAGTGAGATCAAACATTGTGACATTCACTGTAGGACTCAGGGCTAGAAAGTAGCTGTCATTGTTCAGGAGATTTCTAAGGAAGTCCACTGTTGCAATGTCTGTTAGATTCAGCACCAAATCGACCTCGTATTCAGTTTGAACTAGCAGTTCTGAAAGGTATTGGAAACAAGAGAGCTGTTTGACTTGTTTTATTTTGTGTGGGCAAGCATGTAGTACTAAACAGTAACCAACTTCAGTTAGACACGTTACACTTTTCATCTGATTAAGTCAAAGGTATCTGGAATTCAAAAATAAGATCTCAGTTCACATTTAGAAAATTAAATGTTTAACGCCCCATCAAACATCTGTTTAATCATACATCTACTTATTTAATGGGGTATTTATTTATTTAATGATAAAGTCACATTTTTTATTTCACGATATATTTATTTATTAAATTTAGTCCTTGTTAACTAATGGGCTTCTAGCTCCAGTCATTCAGATATCGGCACACCTTAAATGCTTCTGCAACATTAGTGAAACGTTTTCTTTTAAACTGTGATCCGTGCAAAGATAAAGTTTCATTGTGAGGTATATTATTTTCCCTTCTGTGATGTAAGTCTAAAATGTCAGATGAGAATGTTAAATAAGTGTCCCAGTTTGGGAGGTGGGGGGGTGGACAATCAATGTAATACCAAACGACAAAGGTCGCTTTGTGCAATAGATAATACACAACATGGGTTGCTTGTGGAAACACTTTTAGTTTTAGTTTAACTAGTTTTAGTTTATCTAGTTATCACATTTGTTAATTAAACACTTGGAGGTGTCAGTTTTTAAATACAGTGTCTTCAAAAGCATTAATTAATCTATTAGCAGGGTCTGAAAATGGCTTTAAGTATAATTGACTTAGTTTACATAATATGTACATGCTACTTCAGTAATTTTATTCAGAGATTAGCACAAAGTATTGTATGATTATGAACTGGAAGGAAAATAAGTTACAATTATCAATCTCTTTATAAAAAATAAAAGTTTTAGCATGTATGTGTATTCAACCCTCCTGTGTCAGTGACGTGTTAAGCCACATTTCTGTTGCCGATTGGACTTTAAGTCATTATCTCTTAGGTTTGTAAATCTATCAAAGAAAATTGCTTGAGTTCAGTCAGAGTGGATAAACAATGTCTGTGACTAACAATGTTTACGTATTGTCAATTATTGTAGATGTAGGCCATTCCAAAAATAAATATTTACGCCTACAAACTGTTTGCACGACAGCCTGTTTAGCATTGTTGTTCAGCTAGAAGGTGACTATCAGGTCTTGTATAGCCTCTGACAGTTTTTTCCCCAGAAGTTTCCAATATTTACTGACATCTATCATCCATCAACTCCAGCTGTACTGTCATACTGAACAAAAGTAAAACCACAGCATGAGGTTGCCACCACCATGTGTCATTGTGTATAGTGTATATAGCACGTCAGCTTTCTGTCAGTCATTAGGTGAAAACCAGTAAGGTTGTTTTTTCACACCTGATCAGAACATTCTTTTTCACTTTGATTTCACTTCTTTCTATTAGGTAACCTATGAAGGCCTATATATATATATATATATATATATATATATATATACATATATATATATATATATATATATATATATATATATTACGTATTAGTTTTTAGAAACATAAAAATTATTAGGTTCATTGCATTTTTGAGGATTAAACTTTTCTATAAGAGTCCAAAGCCTTCTATTCATGGAGTCTGACTGTTTCTTCATGTGTTGAAGATCAAATTGCAAAGCAGCACCCAAAGCCTCGAGTATTCTGAGAAGTGGACTGTTTCCGTTCACCATATCTGAGCTTTAAGGAGGATCCACAGGTTGTCAATAGGGTACGGGTCAGGTGAGGAAGCAGATCATGTTATTGTTCTTATTTCTTTCAGTCCATTGCTGCTGAGCAATGGACTGGGGTACTTTGCTACATGCTGTGGAGCATTGCACAAAAATTATCTTCTTGAAAGATGTTCTCGTACCACTGTTTGAAGAACATATCTAAAAACTGGCAGCAGGTTTGGGAGTTGATTTCCCTATCCACCTTCAACCCAAAAAGGTCAAAGTAGCTCACTTGAATAATACCAGCCCATATCAGTATCCTATGCTGGAGTCTGAGTCAAAGTGAAACACTGGCCAATACTGATCCAGCCACGGGCCAATCCAGTATAACCATTTTAAGAGTGCTAAGGACCTTTTGAAACTTTTGACCTTTCAGTCATTTGAATCACTAATATTTCTGCACAGACCACAACTTCATGTAATACAATTAAATCCAGCAAACATCAAATTTTATATAGCTTGACATGAAAGATTATGCATAAAATATGATATATAAATGCTCACTCGCCTACCAACTGTCCACACAAAAAGCATTTTACAACTATATGAACCATAATATACTGTACTAAATGTGTGCCATTACAATTTCTGTTCATACGATGATTACCTGAGATTAGCTGACAGGAGGAGCCATCAGCTGGAATTCCTGAGATGCATCTACAGATGCCGCTGGATATGTGATCACAAGCTCCATATGTGATGCAGGTGCTGTATGGCCAAGCAAACTCCTCTTCACACTCACATTGGATGGCAGTGTCATTGGAGACACAAACTGTAGTGTAAAATATGTAGGAGCGTGAGTATACAATATTGTTTTAACTGGTGTCTACTGTGAAGGTGTCACTCACCTGTTGAGACAGTGATTTCTTGGATCTCTGTGGTGTTATCAAGCTGGAGAGGATAGCTGGTAGCGTTTAGGGTTGATAAAATTTGCTCATACATTTCAAAATTAGATGCATTGAAGAGAATGTTTGCTGTGTAAGTCCCAGGGTCTGAGAGCACTGCAAAGAGTAATGTCATAAATATGTATGAGGAAAAAATATTTATGTTAGTGTTTGATCTTGATGCATATAAAGTAATATGTTGAATATAAATGGATTTAAATTAAATAATTTCACAGCATGAAAACTAACCATCTCTTTTCTCTCGTAGGTGAGGAAGAATATGTTCTTCATGCTGTCCCTAAGGCAGATTAAATGTATAAATAATTATTCATCTAAAAATAGAAATGCTCCATGATAACTTTGAGTCTTGTATGTTTTTGTTTTGTGTAGTAAATAAATGAAGTGACATTACCAGAAATTCCAGGGCAGAAAAGTAAAACTGAGAGATGAGGTTCCTTGTTTGTCCTTCTACCACTAGAAGGACAAATATGGCCAATACTTTAATGGATAATGCCATTCCTTTGGAGGAAATTAGAGAATGAGAGAGAAAAGAATATCCATTTAGATTTTGTTAATACACTTTACGACAACCAGTAGTCCCAGTTTCTCTGAAAAACATGTAATAGCCATGTTGTTCCACAGGGGGCAACATGGTATTGTCATGCATCTACATTTATATGCATTTTAATTCAATTTCTAACAAAAAAACATGCAAAATGTTTTCCTAATATTCATTCAGGGAATTCCCTTAAAGGAAATGAGTGAATACGTTTTGCTATATAGAGTATGTCTAGTTTTCCCATTTGGCCAAATTGTAGACCTAATTTTGTATATGAGCCACAGAGACTCTCATGTTACCCTTTTTGCCTTGATTCTAAGGTGTGCTTTTAACAGTTTTCATGAATGTGCAAGCAGATATGTCAAAAAAATAATCCTTTACCCATACTAGGCCTGGATCTACTTCATTCCCATCAAGAGGGCCTTACGTCTAACTCAGCACTCATATATAAACATATTGGTATTGGCTCTCATTTGGTATCTATCTGGAATAGAATCTGTACATCCATCTTAGCCTTTGTAAATGTCAGTTATGCCTGTGCTAAATCTGTAAAGTTAAATCCAAATATGTAAAACACTTGGAGGTATAACTTTATGATGCCTCACCTTAAAATATTAGTAAAAATCTTTACCTTTGCAAAAACCCTAACAGAACTGTGCTCAACACTTTTGCAGAGACATTTTGAATTAAGGACTAATTTTAATCACTTGTGTGAAAACAACATTATTTCTGTATTATGTATTTACTTTTTTTTTTAATTCTATTACATTCAATTTAAAAATGGATTATTAATCCCAAAGGGAAATTGAACATTGCTATAACTCATATTAGTTTTTTATTCAACAAGCTGTTGCAGATGCTGATGGCTGTAGGCAGGAAAGATCTCCTGTAGCGGTTTTTCTTAATCCAGATCTGGAGAAGTCTCTCACCAAGACACTCTGTTGTTGTATATATGACAATCTGATGAACAAAACGCTCACGATTGTCCCTAATGTTCTTGATTTTATGAAGAATCAGCTCCGGACGTTCTAGAAGAGTACCCAGAACAGAGCCAGTCTTCTTTATTAGGTTGTTGAGCTTCTTTACGTCTGTCTGTCCAGTCTGCAACTTTACCTTGACTTCTCTGCTGAGATCTTCATGAGGCTTGTTCACTGATGTTTTCTGAGGCCTTCCCCTGGCAGCTGTTGCACAGGTGGAGTCAGTACTAACACTAATATTAATAAGATGATTTCTGAGGGCAGTTTATCACATCGTATTTCATTTTGAGGTGTGAATGAGGCTAAATCCAAATGCATGTCACACCTTTTAGGTTATTCGTGGTGATTCTTAAAAAGCTACATTTTGTCATATTTTTTCAGGGATGGACAGTTCTTATCTATAAGGGCCAGTGGCTTACATGTTTCAAAAGTTTTGCTTATTGAAAACATCTGATCTAAATCAGTTGTTATGAGTTGTAAAATACAGAGGTGGAGTGAGGACATGATTCAGCTTAAACTGCTCTTGAGGTTGTTCAGAAAGCTACCTACTATAAATTAGATATTTCTTCTAAAACATGTTGAAAAAAAAATCTGATTAAGTGATTACGATGGAAGGTTTTAGGTCAAATTATCACCTGTAGTCAAGTATGATGAGAAAAAACTGAAAAATAAAAAGGCTATTCATTACTAGTTCTTAATGTATCATAGTTATACTGCCTGTATGTAAAAGAGCAGGTTTGAACAGTAAACCTCCATGCAAGTCGACAACACAATATGTCTATGCAGTTATTGTTACAGTTTCAATATTGTTTCTACCTCACAATGTTTTCTAACAATACACACCTTCAATGATTTATGCTCTTTAAAATGACTTTAGTTGAAGTGAACCAAGCTTCGACACAGCATTGGTTGCGTTTCCAGTAAATCCTGCATTCCTGGACAGCGTACTGGGTGAGGTAATGTCATGTTTCTCATGTTAGGATAAAAGCCTGAGGAGAAAAGGGTAAAATAAATCAAATTTAGTAATGGCTTATAGGACAGCTCTAACCATTTAGAACACCTAAAAAAACACCAAAGTCATGTATTCATTAAACACTGCTGTTTTTTTTAACTTACTCGAGGTTCCTACCTGTTCTAAAAAAGAGACAATTTAGGAAGCATATACATGGCTGCTAAATTTACACAAAGATGCAGTGTTAAATTGTGTGGCGATCAGTGTTGCCTGGTTTTTTAGTTTCACTGGCTTTGATTGGTGACTGTCAAAAAAACTTTACGTCAATGAAACTCACCCTTGGGAGAACAAGTTTGCCAACTGTGGCCTTTCTGTGGGAACTAAGCAAGGTTTCCTGATATGAAAAGCTATACGTTACAGTTTTTTCCCCACAGTCCAAAAATATTAGAGTCACTGGCAACTGTCTATTGTGTTGAAATGGCACTTAACTACTCCCTTATTCATGAAAACATAGGCAAAGAGAACACTAATATTCTCTTTTTAAGACTTATGATTCATTAATAATTAAATCTTTACATTGGTTTCGCATTGCACTTGGTCGGTTTAGTTACACTGTCATGATTTGTCTTTGGATGAACCCGGACACAGCACACACACACAGAGCTAGTCCTTAAAGTGAGTTTATTGAACAGGTTGGAAGGTGAATGACGAGAGGAACCAGAGTCTTTTATGGACGGAGATGAAGGGTGCAGAAGCTGGCTGACAGGAGGAGTGCGGGGAGACTGACCAGGAGGGAACTCTGGAGCTGAAGACTTGAGACCAAGGTGGAGCACTTGAGACCAGAATAACAGAACCGAGAGCTTGAGACCGTGGAACAGCTGCTGGAACTTGAGAACGTGGAACAACTTGTTGGAAGTTGAACCTGGAACAGAACGTGGAACAGCTGCGGGAACTTGAGAACGTGGAACTGAACTTGAGACCGTGGAACTGCTGCAGAATGTAAGACCGTGGAACTGAACTTGAGACCGTGGAACTGCTGCAGAACGTGAGACCGTGGAACTGAACTTGAGACCGTGGAACTGCTGGAGAATTTGAGTAGAACGGAACCCAGGAGACGTGAACAGGAGATGGGAACTTGAGAAGGAACAGAAGCGTGTCTAGAGTTGAGGCTGGCTGGAACGAAACTGAAGTGAAGGCTTCTGACGGAGCAAAACATGAAAAACTGAGCTGATACAGGGTTCTGGCAGAGACTGAGCAGGAGAAGAACACTACGGACCGGTGAGCAAGAACAGACTGAGGTGAGTATAAATAAGGGTGGAACCAGGTGAGAGCAGTTGAAGGTTGATTGCAGCCTGACAGGTGGAATTATTATTCTGAGCAGGGAAGGGAGAGAGGCAGTGAGGCTCAGACTGCAGCCTACAAGCTGCATCCTGACACACAATCATTTCATGTTTCATTCTCGGATGACCCAGTTGGGTTGACATTCTCTAAACTGTTCCAGATCTGTTCTAGGCCCCTGGCTGTAAATCTCCTCCTTGAAAGAGGTAAACAAACATGAATGTTAGAAATATATTTCTTTGTATGTAACTAATCTGTTTAATGCGCATTTTATTTTATTTATTTAATGAAATAAACTTGCATTTCAGTTTTTTTTCTTTATTGAGATTAACCTTTTGTGTCTGACTTCAGACTGTCTCCCTACTTTAATTTTACTAGATTAATAAAACAAAGTGTCAACAAAAAGCAAAAGAGAAGCCAAAGATGTGGCTTTTGCAGTGAAACCAGCTAAACGAGTCGGGTCAAATTGATCGCAGAGTACCTGTCCTAGCATGTCAAGACGGCAACATTCCCTTTACCGTTTTCTGTTACATCTGATCAATCTAGTATTTCTTTTCACATCAAAGGCCGAATGAATCTCAAGTGTATTTTACCTTGTGAGAAATGACTGCGTAAATTGAAAATGTCTATTGTTTTTTCAAATTTGTTTTGCCTTTTTGTGAAGCCAGGCCAACTTTTTTGTAACCAACTGTTAAACTCCACAAAGCACTAACAGAAGAGCTGAACATAAAAGTGTAAAAAGGATAAAAACTAAAATCTGTGAAGGTCTTTCATATGTATTGCAAGCCACGCAGGGATAAATAGTACGGTTAGTAATGTTTGATCATGAGATATATAATTTGTCTGTTCTTGTTATGGAACCTCAGTCTTTCCAGATGAAGGATTCTTACCATTTCTTCCCACAATATACCAAAAAAGAGGCTAAGTTTTTTTCCCCTTATCTTCCATTTACCCTTGTTGTGCAATAAAGCCATGAGGAAAAATCATACGTAATTGTAGGCCACAAAGAAATTTGAGACCTTTACAGGCACCAAGGAACTGCCCTCCATTCCCCAGGCCCCGAGGCATGGGACAGCTGCGATGAAGCCAAGCTCCCCCAGGCTTATCTTTCTCTTTGCCTGTAGAGGAGAGAGAAGTCCACACTGGAGAGACCTACAAACATGCAGGGTCCGCCATGCTGTGTAAATTCCTGCCCTTTTCCAACATGCGTAACTGTGTTTGCCACTTTCACACTCGAATCTCCCCATTGTGGGATAATAAAATAATTCTTATTCTATTCTTAAAATCAGTTTCTTGTTGGGTTTCTGCGATTTTTAGTAGTTAAATGTAAAACCTTTGTAACAGCCTTCTATCAAACCTATAAATAATTATTTGAACCTATGCAGTATACATAATTTCTTAAAGGTCTTGCTTTACCACCACATACCTCTTTTCAATTTGTGGTGCAAGAAGTGCAGTTGAATATAAAAATAACCCCAAAATATAACACAGGTAAGGGGGTGTAGTGAGAGGAATACAGCTGTAAACATGGCAGCACAAGGTATTTCTTCCATTAAAATGGCATGGAGAAGAGTCACAGCCAGGGGCCAAGAAGAACACCTTTAGGAGACAGATCTGAAACGGTTTAGAGAATGTCAACCCAACTGGCTGGAGGAATGGGAGTGAGTTCTGTCGCAGGTAAGAGCGCTGCTGACTGTTTAACCAGCACCTGGGTGACCCAGACTATTATGGTGTCATATTTTGAGTAATCTGGGTTATAATGTGGAATGAGCGTTTGGTTTAGCAGAGAAATAAATCTTCCCGTCTCTTCATAATGTGAGAATTCCTTATCACATCTTAATTGATCAGTTTTGATCCACTTTAGTCTCATTAAAATGTTATTATGGTTACATAAAGACAATGAAGACTCTTTTCTTCTCTTGATGGAAGATTGCTAACATAAACAAACAGCATGGGGTCTTACAAAACAGTAGTGGTGGTGCTCTCAAACTCTATATCTAGCAGGAATGGGCTGAGAATGATCATTGTACTTTGCCGTTTATCACAAAAAGAATTAGTGAAACTATTGTAAACAAATTCACATGAAAGCACAGCTGTTAGCATGCTAGTGCAGATGACAGCACTGATTCTCCCTGCTAATTCCGCTTCATGTCAATTTGCCTTTTTGTTCCTTCCTATGTAGTGCTTGTCCCAAAGAAAAGACGATGGATTATTTAGGCAGACAACTTTTCTTAAAGTTTGTTAGTCTGCATATCAAATATATATGTTGTATCTCAAAGCTGAACAGGAATTAACATTAGAAATGTGGAGGCTGCTGCTGAGGCATAAGGAAATGTGACAGAGACTGTTTGCATATTCTCACTATTACTCAAAACTGTAGACTGTGTTTGTTTTTATTTCAGCATCATTGTATTATTGTATAAATAAGCACATTGTGAGCATTGTACAACCCAGAGTCAACACATACCTGGAAAATAAAGATGATTCATTGAAAAAAAAACTGAGATTATTTAAAGGTTTCCAATATCTAAAATTGACAAGATAAAATTTAAAAGTTTTTAACTTGTTCTAAGACCCTTCAGACACCTAACTCTTTGCAGTCATAAACTCAGACCAAACAGATATTTTCTCATATTTATTGATGTGATGGACTGAGCTCAACAGATAATGAAAAGCAGTGAAGGTCCCTGGGATTTAATTCCAAATCCCAAAAAGGACCGAAAGACCAAAAGAAAAAAAACGACCTGAAGGCTTACAAACTACTGCATATCCAAAATGAGTGTGGTAAATTAATATCTTAACAAAAATAGAAGAAATACATGTAAAGATGTAATGCAACATTAAATAGTTTACTTTCATGTGCATTTAGGGATTGTGGGGAGATTATCAGACTGTGCACTACGCACAGTCTGATAATCTACTCTAGTTGAGTAGGTACCATTAAGAAAAGTGAAAAGACAAAGGTTCGGCTGTCAGTGCAAACATCATCAGCAACATATCAATTCACAGTCATAGCTACTAATAGAAGATGGGCCAAAGAAAGACCAACTTCTAAACACATGCAGACATGCCAATTTCTCTCCTTCAGTTTCATGTGAAACAACATCAAATGAAGTCATTTTTTCAAGAACCTATTGGTTATTAATTTCTGTTATACTCGCTCAGCCTGCTACAAATTCTGCACAGCACATCGGTGTCAAGCAGGAACTCAGCATGCAAAACGCTCACAGGGTCACAGTGATCCATTCAGAGGTCAAAGAGTAAAGACTGGACTGTAGCTTTACAGTGTAATCATGTTTGCAGAAGCAAAATGCCAAATGAATAGTTTTTATTTGTTCCAGTGTCAATCCCATAAAAAGAAAAGCACACAGATAAAACTCTGTTATGTGACTAACAGTGAACAGGGAACACAATGAGTTTGCCGAGAAATCTTCCAAAAACCTCTATATATGAAAGGAAGTCAGGATGAAGATAAACAGCGGATAATAAACAGACTACTTACCATAACTCTTCTGTCTTACGGTGTGTTTACTGCATGTGCTGAGGCAACACTCCAAATGACAGGAGCTGCGACAGTAGGCTAGAGCTATTAAAACACTGAATACCACAAGCAACAAAACACTTTGCTGACTGGAAGAGTGACTCATAAGGTTCAGTTGTTCCACTTCTTTACCAATACATTTCAGGGTAGGGTTTTTAGCTCAGTGATGTTTAAAAGTTATTAAAAAAGTTTACACAATTCTCTATAGAAAGATTTTTTTTAGTGTTCTCCTCTCCATTAGTAGATTACATTTCCCCTAAAACGTTGAGGACCATAGCTTTTGAACAGTCTAGAAGCAAGACCATTTAACACAGCATAAATGCATGTTTGTGTATATATACACATGGCTCAAAGAAATTAAAGAAACACTCTATCAGATTATATTACGAAGTCAGTTAAACTTGTGGATTATTAATCTGGTCAGGTCAGTAGTAGAGGGGCTTCTAATCAGTATTAGCTGGTTCTGGTGTTAATAACATTATCATCAAGAATCAAGAATCTTGTATTGTCACCATGTTTTACCATGGTGAAGTTACCTTTGAGGCAGACACCGGCTTAGGATACACACAAATAATATTATACACATATATATCAGACTTAGTATTTACAGTTTTTTTCCACACATTGGAGCATGCAAGTTCATGTCAGAGTCTAAGGGTTCTGATATCAGTCCCTTTGCAAATGTAATATGAGCCATGTTACATGGATTAGTCCCTCCTCAATGAATGTCAAGTAATGAAGTAATTTTAGTGCAGTGATCTTGAGGCTTCCTTCACAGGAATATGCAATTTGATATTCCTGAGAATAAGAGTGTGCAAATTGACAATAACAGTAGTGTGATTGTAACATGATGGACCACAAACTTCTCAGCAGGGGGCGATACCCCTCACAGCTCTTGGAAGGAAGCTGTTTCTGAGTTTATTAGTTCTGGATTTGGTGCTTCTAAAGCGTTTACCTGATGGGAGAGGGGCAAACAGTGCATTGCCCAGGTGGGTGGGATCAGGGGAGATGCGTCTGGCACCATACTGTTAAGATGAGACATAAAATACTCTTTTATGGTAGCTTTGTTGAAGTCTTTAAGCGGTTTAGTGGAAACACCAGTCCTTTAGTAGTTTCCTATTGAAGAAGAATCGTGGCTGGGTCTTCTTCATCAGGTGGGAGGTGTTCACAGTCCAGGAGAGGTCGGAGGAGATGTGAATGCCCACGAACCTAATGCTGTTCACGCCCTCCACTACCTCCCTTTTATGTAGAGAGGAGAGTGTTCATTCCTCCTGGACTTGCTGTAGTTTATTATTACCTCTTTGACACCACTGTGTCAGATTGCTGACCTCATCCCTGTAGTGAGATTTATCATTGTTGGAGATGAGACCCACTACAGTGGTGTCATCTGAAAACGTTGCTACTGTGTTTGTGGGGTGGACAGCAGAACAGTCCTGGGTCAAGAGGGTGAAGAGAGCAGGAATTAGGACAAAACCCTGCAGTGTGCCGATGACAAGGATCAGTGGAGCAGAGGTGCGCTTCCCTTTCCTCACCACCTGGGGCCTGTTGATGAGAAAGTCACTGATCCAAGAGTAGAAAGGTGTGGATAGTCCCAGGTTGTGGAGCTGGATGCACAGTGTTGAATGCTGAGCTGAAGTCCATGAAAAGCATCCTGACATAGGTGTTGGGCTGCTGCAGATGAGTCAGAGCTAAGTGCAGTGCTAATGAGACATTGTCCTCTGTGGAGCGATTCTCCCTGTAGGCAAACTAAAGGCTGTACAGGCCAGCAGGGATGGCGTCCTTAATGTACTTTAGGAGGATCCTCTCGAAGCACTTCATGATGACAGGGGTCAGAGCGATAGGACAATAATCATTGAGGGAGGTGATGGTGGGTTTTTTGGGAACAGGCACAATAACGGAGGATTTCAGACAGGCAGGAACTGTGGAGAGCTGCAGGGAGAGGTTGTAGATGCCCAGAAAGACCCCTGCTAGTTGGTCCGCACACAAATTAGGCGTCCGGGCTGACACCATGTCTGGACCTGCAGCCTTGTTAGTGTTGACCTTCTTCAAGGAGGAGGTCACTTGGTGCAGCTGCAGGACGAGAGGTTAATGGTGCTCCTCTGGGAGGGGAAGCTGTTCAGGCTCCCTGCAGCTTGAAAAGTTGAAGCGTGCAATGAAGCTGTTTAAGGTGTTATGGAGAGCCGGAGCGTTGCTAAGCCTCTGGTCGCTGCACTTGTAGTCTGTGATGTTTCTGATGCCTCGCCACATGTCACGTGGCTTGTTGCTACCGAAGTGGTCCTCGATGTGCTGCTTGTACCTGTGCTTTGTGTTTTGAATGCCTTTTTTCAATTCACCTCTAGTTGGCTATAGGCTTGTTTGTCTCCTGAACTGAACGCTGCATCCAGCCTTCCTCGGGGACCACACTGAGGTTTCTGAATAGGAAATACTTTGATTGTTTTTGTGGGTAAGGCAGCATCAGTGCTGAACAACAATTTCCCCCTGGGATTATTAAAGTATGTCTGATTCTAATTCTGATTCTGAAGTGGATGTAAAACAGCATGGATAATGTATAGTTCTTTAGATCAGCACCCTCTTTAAATACATCCCAGTGAATGTGTTTGAAACAGTCCTGTTCTGCAGATCAGTGGCTTGTAGGCAGGAATCAGCTCCACCGCAATGTGATCTGATGCACCGAAGTGAGGAGCTGCGACAGCTTTATGTGCTCCTGGGATATTTTAGACCGATTGTGTCACAGCAATGCAACGAAGGCTGTTCAAATTTGAAGGGTCTTTCAAATTCGGCTGACAAATGTGCCCTTTTCCTGAGGTTTGAAGTATGGTCTGATGTATTGTCCATGGCTAACCCTACTCTAACATGATTCAATAAAAAAAAAAAAAATTATATAGCACCAATTTACAACACATGCCATCTCAAGGCACTTTACGAAGTAAAATTTAATCATATCATCCAGACAGATTGGTCAAAAGTTTCCTATCTAAGGAAAGCCAGCAGATTGCATCAAGTCTTAACAAGCAGCAGTCAGTCCTCCTGAAAGAGCGTAGAGCCACAGTGGACAGTCGTCTACATTGTTGATGGCTTTGCAGCAATCCCTCATTCTGAGCATGCAAGAAGTGACAGTGGAGAGGAAAACTCCCCTTTAACAGGGAGGAAGACCTCCAGCAGAACAAGGCTCAGTGTGAACGGTCAACTTCCTCGACTGACTGGAGGTTAGAGAAGGCAGAGCAGAGACACAAAAATGAAACACAGAGGCACACATTGATCCAGGAATTCTTTCTATGTTATTTGGTAATGGCAGATGGTAACAGAACGCCAGACCATGTGTACCTACTATGAAGAGAAAAAATACAGAGAGAACAAAAGTTAAAAGTTGAATTAACAACAAAATGCAAATTGGAGAACACCAGGGGAACTCAACAGAGTGAGAAAAATATTCATTGCCAGTTAGAGCAGAAACGTTCAGGTTTGTGTGGAAGTTCTCTCTTGAGTTTTGCAGATTTGGCAAGGGTGGGTGGAGAACATTGGACAGTGGACACACAGACAGGTTTCCAGTGTGTTGAGAAGGCAAGTACTCAACAAGTATGGGAGGTGATGGTTTCAGGAGCAAAAGCAGGACCTTTAGAGATGTGGCTTGGAAGGCTCTCATGGATCCAACTCAGCCAAACAGCGAGGTGGATCCTAGAGGAAGGCAAAAATAGAGAGGTCACAGTTGGTTCAGGAAAGAGCTAGGAAAGTAGGATTCATAGACATCACTGGTCTGTTTACTAGGTTAGGCGAGCAAATAATCTGACACCTGCCTTCTTCTTCTTAATTAATGGCAGTTTTTTAACCTTGACTTTTAGGTGCATTCTGCCACCTACCATAATCAAAGTATGTAGGATGACTAGTCATGATCCAGCCAGACAGTGCCTGTCAGGCCGCTGTTGGCTCTCTCTTCCCTTCTCCACAGGTGGCCACTGATTGGCAGGGAGGCTTGCGGTCGCAGGTGATCCGCATTACATGGTGATGGTGGGGAGCATATAAGCGGAAACCGCCAGCACAACACCACCAGAGTGTTAACCTTGACTGGTATGACTCAGCCGGCCTTCGTTGTACGATTCCCTTGAAACCATTGACTAACTGCTTGTCCTGTGCACCAGGTTGCCTCGCTCCGGATACCACTCCGCAGCACTCCCTCGTCACCAAGTAAGACCCAAGCCACATCCCGTCGAAAGCCCCCTCACTTCTCAGCCGGTCCCGCTTCCCAAGCCTCACCATCGGATCCAGCTCACCCTCCACCGCCCGGCCTCTCTGCTTCACAGCCACCTTCTCCGCCGCAGTCCCCCCTAACCACCTCAGGCTGTCTGCCCTTGCTGGATCCACTCACCTCCTTCCCCCCTGGCGGATTCTCTACGTTCCCTGCGGTAAGCTCCTCGTCACGCAGATATCCAGCTCCCATGTTCTCGGTGTCTAACCTCTCACTCTCTGTTCCACAGTCAGCCGTCGTTCCCACGCCTCCAGCCAATCTTGGGTGTTAGCCCACACTGACACCTCTGTCAACCTCCGCAGACCGTTTACCTTAATTCCCCTCAATAAACACTGTTAAACCTGCTTCCATTCTCCTGGGTGTGTTCTGCATGTGGTCAAAAAGCCTTAAAACCATGACAATGACTCATATCCAATTTCATTACATCTATCCATCTATCTATCTATTAACGAGACACCTGCGGGGCCCGTTCAGCTAACCCCCCCCCCCCCCCTCTCGTTTCACCCGGTCGAGGATTTGGCACAGAGAGAAAAAGGCAGTGAATTCAGAGGCAAAAACAACAGTTAAACATATTTATTACAATTTGGAATTCCAAAGTGGGAGACACTTACACGTTTATCACAGCATCAAATACCTTAAGTTCTCTGCCTGTGTCTGAAGCCTGTCTCAAAACTTACATGTTGTTCTTCCCTTTTTAAACAGACAGTCCAAGCGGGGGCTGGACCTGCTTGAGACATCCAGTCTGCTGAACACATCTGTTTCCTAACCTTTGACCTTTAAATGTAATTTATCTCCTAGCTTGGTTCCTTAAAGTTGACTAAAACAATATACAACCTCATGCAAACATTTTTTAACAGCGTTATCGCTCACAAGACTGTCATATGGCCTTGGTGCATCTTGTTCCTGGTACGTGTCTCACTGAAGTTTGAATGCACCCTTTGTTTTCACACACATCCATTTCTTTAGGTTACTGGGTTAAAGTCAACATCTGTATTACTTTAAGCTACACTCTTATATACATATGATTATATTTCCATAACAATTCCCCCTTTGGACTCTCACAAAAACAGTCCACAAAAAATGCAGGTACTGAATATAGAAACATAAAACTAAGAATATGAGACACAGAAAAAACACCCCTGTGAATCAGATAAACCCTGGGGCAAAACATCAGAAACAAAGAATGCAGAAATTAACCTTAGCAAATCAAACACATCAAAATCAACACAGTGAAATAAATCAGAAAAAAAGTTAATGAGTAACTCATAATCAGCATAAAAATGTAAAAGTACTACCAAACCATACTGCAGTAAGTAATAAGGCAGTATCACAAAATCAAACACATGCAAAACAATATATATGCATAGAACAACAGAAAATCAAACAGAATAATACCTGAAAAATCTCATTATATCACCCCATGATACTGAACCAACTCCAATCTTACATCCTTTAGAGGAGGTTCTGTCCCCACCTGTAACATCTGATTATTGGGAGAAGACGAGGAAACTGTGCCCTTTTCAATAGTAGTGACAATAAAGCGAACAGCGAGAGTTCTCCAACAGGGGACACAGCAGCAGCCGCACATAACCAAAAGTGCCAAAAACACTGACAGAGAAAGGCAAGGCAAGGCAAGGCAAGGCAAATTTATTTATATAGCACAATTGTGCTATATAAGGATATAAGGAATATATAAGTAGGGATAGTGTAGAAACAAAAAAGAACATTTGAAAACAGTAAAACATTTTAACTTGAACATTCGAAGGCAATTCTAAACAAATGTGTTTTTAATCTCGATTTAAAGGAACTCAGGCTTTCAGCACTTTTACAGTTTTCTGGAAGTTTGTTCCAGATAAGTGGAGCATAGGAACTGAATGCTGCTTCTCCTTGTTTAGTTCTGGTTCTAGGTATGCAGAGCAGGCTGGAGCCAGAAGACCTGAGTGGTCTGGAGGGTTTATACGCTGATAACAAGTCTGTGATGTATTTAGGTGCTAAGCCATTCAGGGATTTATAGACTAACAGAAGTATTTTAAAGTCTATTCTCTGAGATATAGGGAGGCAGTGTAAGGACTTTAGAACTGGGGTTATGTGCTCTACTTTCTTAGTCTTAGTGAGAACGCGGGCAGCAGCGTTCTGGATCAGCTGCAGCTGTCTGATCCACTTTTTAGGCAGACCTGTGAAAACACCGTTGCAGTAATCAATTCTACTAAAAATAAACGCATGGATTAGTTTTTCCAGATCCTGCTGAGACATTAGTCCTTTAATCCTGGAAATGTTCCTCAGGTGATAAAAAGCCGACCTTGTAATTGTCTTTAGATGCTTTTGAAGGTTCAGGTCTGAGTCCATCACTACACCCAGGTTTCGGGCCTGATTAGTGGTTTTTAGTTGAAGCGACTGAAGCTGTGTGCTAACTTTTGATCTCTCCTCTATTGGTCCAAAAATTATTACTTCTGTTTTGTTTTTATTCAACTGAAGAAAATTTTGGCACATCCACGCATTGATTTCTTCTAGGCATTTACTCAGTGCTTGAACTGGTTTATAGTCACCTGGTGACATGGTGATGTAAAGCTGTGTGTCGTCTGCATAGTTATGGTAGCTGATGTTGTTATTTTTTATTATCTGAGCTAGGGGGAGCATGTAGATATTGAAGAGGAGGGGACCCAGGATGGACCCTTGGGGAACCCCACATGTGATTTTTGTCGTCTGGGATGTAAAGTTACCTATTCAATTCAATTCAATTCAATTTTATTTATATAGCGCCAAATCATGAAACATGTCATCTCAAGGCACTTTACAAAGTCAAGTTCAATCATATTATACAGATTGGGTCAGATTATACAGATTGGTCAAAAATGTCCTATATAAGGAAACCAGTTGATTGCATCAAAGTCCCGACAAGCAGCATTCACTCCTGGGGAACCGTAGAGCCACAGGAAGAGTCATCTGCATTGTACATGGCTTTGCTGCAATCCCTCATACTGAGCAAGCATGAAGCGACAGTGGGAAGAAAAACCACCCATTAACGGGAAAAAAAAACCTCCGGCAGAACCGGGCTCAGTATGAACGGTCATCTGCCTCGACCGACTGGGGTTACAGAAGACAGAACAGAGACACAACAAGAGAAACAAAAAAGCACAGAAGCACACATTGATCTAGTAATCTGTTCTACATTAGATGGTAGTAGCGGGTGAGCCGTCTTCTCTGGATGATGTCACAGTTAACAGAACGCCAGACAAGGTGTACCTACTATGAAGAGAAAAGAGAGAGAACAGAAAGTTAAAGCAGAAATGACAACACATAATGCATAATTGAAGAACAGTAGAACTCAATATAGTGAGAAAATTAGATCCTGATATACTCCAGTAACCTAAGCCTATAGCAGTAAAACTATAAAGGTAGCTGAGAGTAACATGAGTCACTAGTTATAATTTTTGTCAAAAAGAAAAGTTTTAAGCCTAGTCTTAAAAGTAGACAGGGTGTCTGCCTCACGGACCAAAACTGGGAGTTGGTTCCACAGGAGAGGAGCCTGATAGCTAAAGGATCTGCCTCCCATTCTACTTTTAGAGACTCTAGGAACCACCAGCAGACCTGCGGTCTGAGAGCGAAGTGCTCTGTTAGGAACATACGGGGTAATCAGAGCTCTGATATATGATGGAGTTTGATTATTAAGGGCTTTATACGTTAGAAGAAGAATTTTAAATTCTATTCTTGATTTAACAGGAAGCCAATGAAGGGAAGCTAAAATTGGAGAAATATGATCCCTCTTGTTGATTTTCATCAGAACTCTTGCTGCAGCATTTTGGATCAGCTGAAGGCTTTGAACTGCATTTTGTGGACTTCCTGATAGTAAAGAATTACAATAGTCCAGCCTTGAAGTAACAAATGCATGGACCAGTTTTTCAGCATCACTCCTGGACAGAATGTTTCTAATTTTGGTGATATTCCGGAGGTGAAAAAAGGAAACTCTGGAAACCTGTTTAATATGGGATTTAAATGACATGTCTTGGTCAAAAATAACACCAAGATTTTTTACTTTATTACCAGAGGCCAGGTTAATGCCACCCAGATTAAGTGATTGGTTAAGAAGTTTATTTTTTGAGGACTCTGGCCCAAAGATTAAAACTTCGGTCTTGTCAGAATTTAGATGCAGGAAATTTAAAGTCATCCAGCTTTTGATGTCATCAAGACATGACTGCAGTCGAAGTAATTGATTGGATTCATCAGGATTTATGGATAAATATAGCTGAGTATCATCAGCATAACAGTGGAAATTAATCCCATGCTGTCTGATAATTTTGCCTATCGGAAGCATATATATAGTAAAGAGAATTGGTCCAAGGACTGAACCCTGTGGTACTCCACAGGTGACCCTAGAGTTTGAGGAAGATTTATTATTAACATGAACAAATTGGAATCTGTCTGACAGATAAGATTTAAACCAGCCTAATGCTTTCCCCTTAATCCCTACAGTATGTTCAAGTCTTTGTAGGAGAATATTGTGATCAACTGTATCAAACGCAGCACTGAGATCTAACAGGACAAGTATAGACACAAGTCCATTATCTGAGGCCATGAGAATATCATTAGTGACCTTCACCAGAGCTGTTTCAGTGCTATGATGAGCTCTGAAGCCTGACTGAAACTCCTCAAGTAGGTCATTACTTTGTAAATGTTCACAAAGTTGATTAGCAACTACTTTCTCAAGAATTTTAGATAAGAAAAGAAGATTAGATATAGGTCTGTAATTTACTAACTCATCTTGATCAAGAGAAGGTTTCTTAAGTAAAGGTTTAATAACAGCTACTTTCAAAACCTGTGGTACATATCCATTTACTAAGGATAGATTAATCATGTCTAAAATAGTGCCACTGATCAAAGGGAATATGTCCTTAAACAACTTGGTTGGGATTGGGTCTAACATACAGGTAGAAGGTTTAGATGAAGCTAAAATTTTAGATAGCTCAGAAAGCTCTACTGCTTCTAAACAGTTCAAACACTGCGCAGATTCTGAAGATTCCTCCAATGCTGCCTCACTTACTGAGGACGAGGTAATCATGTTTGGGAGGATGCCAATTATTTTATTTTTAATGGCATCAATTTTATTTATGAAGAATCCCATAAAATCATTACTACTAAGAGCTAAGGGAATGGATGGATCAACAGAGCTGTGGCTCTGGGTAAGTTTGGCAACTGTACTAAAGAGAAATCTAGGATTATTTTTATTCTCTTCAATTAATGATGAAAAATATGCTGCTCTAACTCTGCGGAGGGTCTTGTTATACAACAATAGTCTGTCCCTCCAGATTAAGTAGGATTCCTCTTGGTGTGTAGAGCGCCATTTTCTCTCCAATTTCCTAACATTGTGCTTCAAGGAACGCAGCTCTGAATTAAACCAAGGAGCCAGCTTCCTGTGAATAATCACCTTCTTTTTCAAGGGAGCTACATTGTCTAATGCAGAACGCAATGAGGAAGTCACATTGTTAGCAAAGGTATCGATTTGTGAATGGGAAGAAACAGCAATGCTGCCATCTACAGGGCATTTCTGCAATACGGAGGATATTAAATAGGGGACAGACTCTTTAAGTTTTGATACAGCATTATCCGATAAAAATCTACTATAATGGAACCCTCTTTTGGGGGTGGAGAATTCAGTTAGATTAAACTCAAATGTTATTAAAAAATGATCAGACAGGACAGGGTTGTGAGAGAATACTGTTAATTCTTCACAATCAATGCCATATGTCAGAACAAGGTCTAAAGTATGGAGCCGAGAGTGCGTCGGTTCATGCACATTTTGAGCAAAACCAATTGAATCTAGGATAGTTTTAAAGGCTACACTAAGGTTATCACATTCAGTGTCAACATGGATGTTAAAATCACCCACTATAATAACCTTATCAGTATTTAACACCAAATCAGATAAGAAATCTGACAACTCATCCAAAAACTGAGTGTAAGGGCCTGGTGGACGATACAAAACAACAAACAGAAGAGGTTTTATTGCTTTGCAGTTTGGATGAGGGAAACTGAGGGTTAAATGTTCAAAAGAACTGTAATTATTAGTTGGCCTGGGACTAATTAATAAATCAGACTGAAAGATAGTTGCCACTCCTCCTCCTCTTCCCACAGATCTGGGAATGTGGAAATTTGAATAACTGGAGGGGGTTGACTCATTTATACTAACGTAGTCCTCTTGTAGCCAGGTTTCTGTGAGACAAAACAAATCAATCTGATTATCAGATATCAATTCATTAACTAACAAAGTCTTTGGAGGGAGAGACTTTATATTTAATAGACCACATTTTATTATTTTATTTTTAGGTTCAAGGTAAACCATATTGATTTTTATTAGGTTTTTATGATTTGTTCCTTTTAGATCAGTTTTTGATCTGTTAAGTTTTGGCCGTGGGAAAGACACCGTCTCAATAGGATAATGGGTGGGTAACAGTACAGAAGCTGCAGAGAGGTGTGTTAAACTACGGCTCTGCTTCCTGGTCTGGACCCTGGGTTGTCAGCATTTAGGAGAACTAATAAATCCAGCCAGATTCCTAGAAAGAAGAGCTGCACCATCCAAAGTAGGATGGATGCCGTCTCTCCGGATCAGACCAGGTTTTCCCCAGAAAGTTCTCCAGTTATCAATGTAGCCCACGTCGTTTTCTGGACACCACCTAGACAACCAGCGGTTGAATGATGACATGCGGCTAAACATGTCATCACTGGTCAGATCAGGCAGGGGACCAGAGAAAATTACAGAGTCCGACATAGTTTTAGCAAACTCACAAACCGAAGCAACACCAACTTTGGTGACCTCTGATCGGCGTGACCGGGTGTCATTACCGCCAGCGTGAATAACAATTTTGCGGTATTTACGCTTATCCTTAGCCAGTAGTTTTAGGTAGGATTCTATGTCGCCTGTTCTGGCCCCTGGTAGGCATTTAACTATGGTCCCTGGTTTCTTTAGTGCCACATTTCTCATTATGGAGCTGCCAATAATTAAGGTCGGCTCCTCGGCGAGATTGTCGCTCAGAGGGGAAAATTTATTAGAAACGCAGATGGGTTGGTGGTGATCTGGGGTCTGTAATCTAGAGCTATGCTTCCTACGAACTGTCACCCAGCCAGCCTGGTTACCAGGCTGCTCGGGTGCTACTGCTTTAGGTTCGCTACGTGAAGTTACTCTATGCGGCTCCGCGCTAGCAAAAGAGCGGCTATCAGCTGGTTTTTCAACAGCACGGAGCCGGGTCTCCAATTCTGACACCCTCGCCTCCAAAGCTACAAAAACACTACATTTATTACATGTACCATCATCACTATAGGAGGCAGAGGAATAACTGAACATCTGACACAGAGAGCAGCAGATAGGAGACTTAGTCAGAGCCGGAGAAGCCATTATGAGGCTAAGGCTTGGCTAGCGCTAGGCTAACGCTAGGCTAAAGCTAGGCTAACGCCCTATTATCACGCCAAAGAACAAACCGTGTGAAACACGAGGAGTTCCCAAACGTGATGAGCAGCCACAGACAATGTTTTTAAAAGTGCTTATGTTTGGAAACAGATGTTACAGCAAAGAGGTTTAAAGATAAAAAGCGAGAGAGCCTTGAGCAAAGCTCCGTTGTTCACACAGCAACAACAGGAAGTGACACAATACGCCTTACCGCAAACAGGAAGTGATGCAACAAGCAACCTACTGATACAAAAAAGTCCCTGTCCTTTAAGTAGGATTTAAACCAGTGGAGAGCTGTACCAGAGAGGCCGACCCAGTTCTCCAGGCGCTCTAACAGAATGGAGTGATCGACAGTATCAAATGCTGCACTAAGGTCCAATAGTACCAGCACGGTGGTTCTTCCACAGTCTGTATTTATATGGATGTCATTGAACACCTTGATAAGGGCGGTCTCTGTACTGTGGTGAGCGCGGAAACCTGACTGGAATACGTCAAATCGGCTGGTCGTTGTTAAGAAGCATCATAGAAATAATAAAGAAGTAGTCGCATTATGTAGAGAAATTTTAATCAAACAAAGGGGACCGTCATCCCGTGAACCTGCTCCAAGGACAAGATAAAATCCTGACGGACTAACACTACAAGGTTTGGGCTTAGTAACCCCACTAGTATATGCAGAATAAACCCCAGTGTATGCCCCAAAATAAGGATTAATGTTCAACCCAGAAATGGTCAGGATAATAGGATTAACACCTTGTTAGGACCTCTAGTAATGGTTAATGCTTCTTGTAATAATTTATCAAACCCACCATGGCAAACCGGAACAGCCTTATTTCCGGTATGCCATCTCATATAAGCCCAGTAGTAACACCAACGAAAAGGAGGTTCTGGAATACCCTTCGGCGACACACAAGCATAAACATCAGAGTCCTGCCAGACTGATGGGTCACTCCCACAATTTACCACTGAGCATAAATCGAATTCAAATACAACCCTTGTTCCTAAAGTGTAATGCAGTTCAACACCACGATGTTGAGTCAGACAATCATCTTTATCCTGAATGGCCCACTCCTGACGCCTGATAGGATCAGCAGCACCTGCTTCTTGAATAGCAATGCTGAAAACAAGCATGCACAACATAAGAATCAAAACCCATTAACCCAACGTCAGCTGCCGCTGAACCAATCCAGTACCCAATTTCTGCTCCATGTTTAACTTCAGACAAAAACCGGAATATTCTAAAATATAAAAAATCAAATCTATAGACCAAGGGTACACTTGCCCCCACACCTAAAAAAGAATGTTATGACAAAAAAATAAACAAAAACAACCCTCTTGTAAGATCAAACAAATCCTAAAACTATTACCAACTTACCATTAAGGTCCTTCACCAGCAAATGTAACCTAATGACTGTGTACCAGCCCAAACAAGTCAAAATATTATAGAAATATAAGGTCAAAAATATTGTAAAAAGTAGATCAAAACATTTGTTATATTTAAAGCTAGAAAGATAAAAAGCATATAAAATCACATAAATGATTACAAGGTTTTCGTTCTATTTTTTTCACAATGACATCAACTTCTTTCTTCCAGACGTTCTTAGAAGAAGGGTGGCGTCCCACAGCCACTCAATACAACGTGATGAATCTGCAGGCTGGATCTTCAACACACAGGTAGACTGCCTGTGGTGTCAAGAACCAGAGGATTTTCTTATGACCCTGAGTCTGGTTCTATTCACAGCTGACTGAGCCCAATCAGCTGAACCGCTCCTTTAAACCTCCTGAACCGCCGTCAACAACCTCTGAGGTTCTGCTACTGGTGCACACTGGCTCCAATGAAACCACATATTACCTTTTCCTCCCAACCTCACCGCATGTGCTCTGACCACTTTCTTTTGATGACCTTGAGCCAAACCCAGTCGACGTCCGGAGGTGGTGTTCCTCTTTCTCCTTCCTTGGGATGTCCACAGATCTTGGTGTACGCCTCCAGCACTGCCTGCAACTGTGAAAAGTACTCCTTACTTGTCAGACTCTGCAGGTCACCTGCAGTTCCCGGTGGTCGACGTTGGGGCCCAGGAAAGCTTCTTCCCGTCTCCAGCTCGTAAGGAGTAAATCCTGTGGTTGAATTAACCGAAGACCTGATTGACATCAGAGCGAGAGGCAAGGCATCAACCCATGATAGTTTCGTTTGCGCACAGATTTTAGCCAACTTATTTTTCAAGTTCAGGTTCATCCTCTCCACTTTGCCCTGCGATTGCGGGTGATACACTGTTCCAAACCTGTGTGTGAGCCCTAAACTGGACTCCACTCGTTGCAGGTCCTGGTTCTTGAAGTGGGTTCCATTGTCAGTCCTTATCTTTTCAAGGAACCCGTGCCTGGGAATGTAATGGTTAATGAGGCATTTTATCACCGTTTTGCTGTCCTCTCGTCTAGCAGGCCAGGTCTCTGGCCATCCTGTAAAAGCGTCCACACACACCAACAAATACTTAAAGCCTCCAGCAGGGGTCACCATGTCTGTATAATCAAGAATCACTTCCTTCCCAGGAACTGTGATCAAAGGAAATCTGCCCTGCAAAGGTTTCAAAGTCTTCTTTGAGTTAAATTGCCCACACAGTGTACAACTTTTTACAAAATGTTTGACCATATCTGACATAAATTGATGCCACCAATGGTTCATGTTGTCCATCATCTGTCTGACGCCGACATGCCCAACACAATGTGCCTCAGAAAAAAGCTCCTGTTTCTTTTCTTTTTTTTTTTTTTTCCAGTGTCCTGTCTAGCAATATGGCAATAGGAATTGATGTCTCAATGCCAGATAGAGCTCGACAGATTTTGCTTTTACAAGTGGAGCAAACAGCTTTCGCCATAGTGCTCCACTTGATTTATGCTTGTAAATAGCTTTATTATGATTCCTGCAAGGAGAATTTCAAATTATATGGACATGACAATGGGAGAGTAAAGGAAGAACAAAAAGTGAAAGAAAAGAAAAAAAAGAGTAGAGGTGAAAGAAAGAGGAGATAAAAGGGAGAGAATGATAAAACCTTCTTTGTCTGCTCCATCACCTGGAAAGAGACACAAAAAGAACAGCACAACCAACAGACATAAAGCAACAGATACACTCGAATAACACCTAGATGCCATTGCTAAATCATATATATTATTATGTAAGCTGACATGTGTAATGTGATATTTGAAAAAAGAAAGTGAAAGAACATAAATAAATAAATAAATAAATTATAAGATTACTGTATATAAGTGAACACTTAATACCTGGGACCCAGCACCTGTGGGAGATGTGAAAGTGCACTAGTTTAGGTGAAGATTATCCAGAAATAGCTTGATAGTGATTGTGGAGAACCGAAGACCCACCTTCCCCGAGCACAGAGGCAGGCGTCAGGGGACCCGTAACCCCGGACTCCCAAAGGGGTCCCTAAAGCAGGTCGCCCATGAGGGGCCGACACAGGATATCTGCAACCCCCCCCCCCCCCAAGGAAGGAGCAGAGACGACCCCGAGGAAATCCCCCAGCCACCGCAATGCCGACGCCCTCAAGAGCCGCGGAGACGAGCCCGTGGGCTCCGCCGGCAGCTTGCCCCGCTGAAGTGGTCCCGGCCATGGGCCGTGAGGGCCAGAGGCCCCAGGGGCGCCCCGCCCCCGCGACGGGGGCCCCGGCCGCCCCCCGGGGGGCCAGGCCCCGCGAAGAGGCCGCCGGGAGTGGGCCGGCGCACGCCCGGGAACCCGCCCCAAACCCGAAGCCAACCAATGCGCCAGGGGGCCAAGGCGCCCGCCAACGAAGTGGAGGAGGGCAGGACGTGGGGGGATGGGCTCCGCATCCAGAAGACTTGAGATGTTCTTGGGAGAGGGAGCGGACCACACCCATACCTGGAAAAAAAAAAAAAGGAAAACTCATTCACCCCATCCCTCCCTTGTGCCCCACTCACCACACACAGAGAAAAAAAAAAAAAAAAAAAAAAAGACGCTGTACACACATTCCCACATAACACTCACATCCAACACTGACCAAAGGGGGGGGTGGGGTCACCCCAAATCGACTATACGACTGCTTGTGCCCGACCCCCGGCCCCGGCCCCAGACCAGACGCCCCCCGGACCGGGCCCCCCCAAGAGGGCGGGCCAACACGACCCGCACGAGCCACCCGGCCAGAGCCCCCCCCTCCCCCTAAATACCTAATAAACCCCCTCCTGTTTCAAACCTGGAGGAAAAACCAGTCTGCCATCTGGCCCTCTCCAGCAACCTTCCTGCTCTGAGGCTCCTCTGAGCCTCCACATATTATTCTCCTCCGGAGCTGCTCTGCTCTGCAACTGTTTAATGTTACTCATGCTCAACTCTTCTCTCAGCTCGTCTTCCACCGTCACCATCATCATCTGAGGCACATATCCAGCGGCTGCTTTGGCAGCCTGGTCTGCAGCCCGATTCCCTAATGCAATGTCTGAATTACTGTTATCGTGTCCTTTGCACTTTATCACGGCAATTCTGGCCGGTAACATCAAAGCATCGGCCAGCTCTCTCATTTCCACCTCGTGTTTTATAGGTTTATCCCCCGCTGTCAAAAATCCGGCTCTCAACCACTGACATAACTCCATATGAACTGCACCTGTGGCATATGCTGAATCTGAATATACATTTACCTCCTGTTGTTCTGCCAACTTTAATGCCTCAATCACTGCTATTAGCTCTGCTCTATGCGCTGACTGAGGTCCTTGTAACCTTTCTGCCTTCCTTGTTACAAATCCTGAGCCTATTCGCCCTACAACAGAATAGGCTGCTTTCAGTCCCTCACTTTCATGTCTGAAACAACAGCCATCTGTGAACAACTGTCTCACCTGTGAGCCTTCAATAGGACTAGCCTCTAGATCTGGTCTCACCTTCTCCATCCTGGAAACCAATTCTTCACATTGATGGGGTTCGCCATCCGCCATGCCATCCGCCATGTTCACACCTTCATGTGTATATGTAATGTTGGGTGCTTCCAAGATTTTGGACAGCCTGTGTTGTCTGAGCGCAGTTATAGTGAAGCTTTGTGAATTTACATAAGCCACAACACTGTGAGTTGTCAAAATGGCTAGACTGTGTCCCATGACTAAATGTGCAGTCTTTTGAATCATTCTGGCTATTGCTGCTGCATATTGTGTGCATTGGGGGTGACGTTTTTCCACGTTATCCAACATGACTAATATATACATCAAAACTTTTCTCTCGCCTGTCTTCCGCTGAAACAAGATGCCATTTAAAGCAAATTTGGTTGCAGAAACATCAAGAAAAAATGGGATAGAGTAGTCTGGAAGAGTCAATTCAGCAACAGATGCAAGTCATTGTTTAAGCAGAACAAATGCTTCTTCCGCTTCCTGAGTCCAAATCAAAACATTATTTAGTTTTCTCATACCTTGCACCTTTACGAGGTCCCTCAAAGGCTGCGTCAGGTCTGCATAGCCGGGAATATAGTTACGGCTGTAACCAGTCAATCCCACAAAAGACAGCATGTCTTTCACGCGCAGCGGTTTAGGATATGCCAAAATGCTCTGTTTATGACTGGAGGACATGCTGGTTGTTCCTGCGGAGATGACACGGCCCAGGAAAGAAACCTGTTTTCTGGCAATTTGCAGTTTATCCTTACTGACCTTGAACCCATGTTCATGGAGGTGTCTCAGAACCAGTTCTGTAGCCTGAAGGCAGATCTCAGCAGTTGGTGAAGCCAACAGCAGATCGTCCACGTACTGAATAAGGGTGGTGTTTCTCGGCAGAGGACATGTCTGCAAAACATCTTTCAAAACCTGATAAAAGATACCTGGTGATAGGGTAAATCACTGTGGCAGTCTGGTGTAATGCAGCTGGCGACCTTTATAAGTGAATGAAAAAATGTATCTGCATTCTTCAGCCAAAGGAAGACAGAAAAATGCTTTCGCCAAGTCGATACATGTGTACCACTGCTGAGAGGGCTCCAAACTGGAAATGGCCACATATGGGTTAGAGGACTCGTCCCCCCTGTCTCTATGGTCCCATGTATTTTCCGGGGACATGGCGCAATATGCTCCCTAAATTCAGGGAACTCACGTGGAGCCATTAGAGCGTTCATTTGAATGGGCCGCCAGGGCTCATGAAAGTCCTTAGGGAGCACATGCAATACTGAACAGTGGCCACTGGATGGCAGCCTTACCTTACGTTTTTGAGAATGTCAGTAGGGTCCACTTGGTGACAGGAGGCTATCAAATGGGTTCTATTGGGTTAGGGTTAGTACTGGTAGTGCAGTATATGGAATTATTGTGTGTGTGTGTGTGTGTGTGTGTGTGTGTGTGTGTGTGTGTGTGTGTGTGTGTGTGTGTGTGTGTGTGTGTGTGTCCATTATGGTGTAAAGTGTGACATGTGGTAATTAAACGTGTGTTAGACCAAGTGTTTTGGTACATGCAGTCCAATGTATCAGTGTGTGCGTTATGGATGTTGGTTCTCCAGGACCCAGAGTCTGTTCCAGGACCCTGGAGGTTCCTCCAGGACCCAGAGTGTGTTCCAGGGAGGGGGGTGTTAGCTCCAGGGAGGTTGTTGCGGGCCAGTGGTGCTTCCTTCCTGGGTAAATGACCTCCGTGGTGCCCCCCCTGGTTCCTCCAGGACCCTGGAGGTTCTTCCAGGACCCAGAGTCTGTTCCAGGGAGGAGGTGTTAGCTCCAGGGAGGTTGTTGCGGGCTAGTGGTGCTTCCTTCCTGGACACATGACCTCCATGGTGCCCCCCCTGGTTCCTCCAGGACCCTGGAGGTTCTTCCAGGACCCTGGAGGTTCTTCCAGGACCCAGAGTCTGTTCCAGGGAGGAGGTGTTAGCTCCAGGGAGGTTGTTGCGGGCTAGTGGTGCTTCCTTCCTGGACACATGACCTCCATGGTGCCCCCCTGGTTCCTCCAGGACCCTGGAGGTTCTTCCAGGACCCTGGAGGTTCTTCCAGGACCCAGAGTGTGTTCCAGGGAGGGGGTGTTAGCTCCAGGGAGGTTGTTGCGGGCTAGTGGTGCTTCCTTCCTGGGTAAATGACCTCCGTGGTGCCCCCCCCTGGTTCCTCCAGGACCCTGGAGGTTCTTCCAGGACCCTGGAGGTTCCTCCAGGACCCAGAGTGTGTTCCAGGGAGGGGGTGTTAGCTCCATGGGGGTTGTTGCGGGCCAGTGGTGCCTCCTTCCTGGACATATGACCTCCGTGGTGCCTCCCCTGGTTCCTCCAGGACCCTGGAATAACCTCCAGGACCCTGGAGGTTCCTCCAGGACCCAGAGTCTGTTCCAGGGAGGGGGTGTTAGCTCCATGGGGGTTGTTGCGGGCCAGTGGTGCCTCCTTCCTGGACACATGACCTCCGTGGTGCCTCCCCTGGTTCCTCCAGGACCCTGGAGGTTCCTCCAGGACCCAGAGTCTGTTCCAGGGAGGGGGATGTTAGCTCCAGGGAGGTTGTTGCGGGCCAGTGGTGCCTCCTTCCTGGGTAAATGACCTCCGTGGTGCCCCCCCCCTGGTTCCTCCATGGTCCCAGATTGAGCCGAGCCAAAAACCCTAGTAATCCCATGTGGAATGTAATGCTTTTCATGTTGGAGTTTGCCCTGTAATGTAAAATGCCGCCCTCTGTCCCATATTAAATGCAGCCTTTTGTACATAGTGGTTCCCCTGGTTCCTCCAGGACCCTGGAGGTTCCTCCAGGACCCAGAGTGTGTTCCAGGGAGGGGGGTGTTAGCTCCATGGGGGTTGTTGCGGGCCAGTGGTGCTTCCTTCCTGGGTAAATGACCTCCGTGGTGCCCCCCCCTGGTTCCTCCATGGTCCCAGATTGAGCCGAGCCAAAAACCCTAGTAATCCCATGTTGAATGTAATGCTTTTCATGTTGGAGTTTGCCCTGTAATGTAAAATGCTGCCCTCTGTCCCATATTAAATGCAGCCTTTTGTACATAGTGGTTCTGTAAGACCATCAGAGTGTAGCACTGTCCAGTCCCTGGTTCCTCCATGGTTCCCCCCCAGGCCCTGGCCCTCCTCTGGCCGCCCCTGGTTCTCCATGGTTCCAGAATGAGCCAAGGACAATTGCAATCCCATCTGCAATGTATTGTCTTCCATGTTGTACATGTATTGTCTTCCTGCAATGTAAAATGCTGCCCTCTGTCCCATATTAAATGCAGCCTTTTGTACATAGTGATTCTGTATGGTATATCTCCGTGGAAGTGTATGTGGGTGGGGGATGGGCGACAGGCCATGTGCTCACTCCACTTCCATGCAGGGAAAGAGTCTGTTAGCCCCGGGTAGAAATGTTCCATTAACATGGCTTGTTGCTTGGAACACCAAGCAACAAGCCATGTTCCATTAACATGGCTTGTTGCTTGGAACACCAAGCAACAAGCCATGTTAATAAAGAGAAAGGGAATACTACTCAGACTGGGTGGAGATGGTCGCTGCTTCTCACCAGGGCATACAGCCAAGTATGGCAGCTATACCTTGATGGATTTGAGTACAGGTTCACCACCCATCTTCTGCAGGTACATTCTTGTCTTATTAAAAGGTGTATGTGTGTGTGTGTGTGTGTGTGTTTGTTTGTTTGTTTGTTTGTGTGTGTGTGTGTGTGTGTGTGTGTGTGTGTGTGTGTGTGTGTGTGTGTGTGTGTGTGTGTGTGTGTGTGTGTGTGTGTGTGTGTGTGTGTGTGTGTGTGTGTGGTGGCAGGTGTAGAGCGGGGCCCAAAAAGACTGTGTTGTCCCGGGCCCTAGCAAAGCTGTCAGCTGGCCTGGGCACCAGTGTACCAGATGAGGATGGACTCAATGATGGAGGAATAGAATTGCACCATCATTGTCCTTGGCAGGTTGAATTTCTTCAGCTGCCGCAGGAAGTACATCCTCTGCTGGGCTTTCTTGGTGAGGGAGTTGATGTTCAGCTTCAACTTTAGGTCCTGGGAGATGATAGTTCCCAGGAAGCGGAAAGACTCCACAGTGTCAATGGTGGAGTCACAGAGGGTGATGGGGGTAGCTGGGGCTAAATTCTTCCTGAAGTCCACAACCATCTCCACTGTTTTTACAGCGTTGAGCTCCAGGTTGTTCTCCCTGCACCAGGTCACCAGATGGTCAGCCTCCCACCTGTAGGCGGACTCGTCACCATCAGAGATGAGTCCGTTGAGAGTGGTGTCGTCCGCGAACTTCAGAAGCTTGACAGACTGAAGACTGGAGGTGCAGCTGTTGGTGTACAGGGAGAAAAGTAGAGGAGAAAGAACACAGCCCTGGGGGGAACCAGTGCTGATGATCTGTAAGTCGGAGACATGTTTTCCCAGCTTCAGGTGCGGTTTCCTGTCAGACAGGAAGTCTTTAATCCACCTGCAAGTGGAGTCAGGCACATTCATCTGGGAGAGTTTCTCCTGAAGCAGAGCTGGGAGAATTGAGTTGAAGGCAGAGCTGAAATCCACAAACAGGATCCTGTTTGTGGATTAAGTTTGCCCATGACCATTTTGATTATCCAGAGGAGTCATAGGAGAAGGTTCTGTGGTCAGATGAGACCAAAATAAAAAAAATGTGGTCTTAATTCCACTTGCCATTTAGAGGATGGGGATGAAAAGTACCATCCCAAAAACATCATCCCTACTGTGAAGCATGGAGGAGGAAGCATCATGCTTTGGGGGTGTTTTTCTACACATGGGACAGGACGACTGCACTGTATCAAGGAGAGGATGACCAGGACCATGTATTGCGAGATTCCGGGGAACAACCTCCTTCCCTCAGTTAGAGCATTGAAGATGGGTTGTGGCTGGGGCTGTTTCTCAATATGTGTACTTGAGCGGTCTCGTGTGCTCAGGACACGTCATCAGCCTCAGCCCAAGCACTGTTCCAATTGCCGAGACCACCAGGCCGAGAACGGACCAAATCCCTGGATGTTGGTCTCGCCCTGCCCTCTTTATCGAGCCTGCATCAGAGCAGACTTGTGCGTTCTTCAGACTGACCGCTTTCCCAGAATCCCACGCGGCCGCAGCTTGATTCTGGACAGTGCAAACAGAGCTCACAGGGGTAAGTTAAAAATGTCAAAAGTACGTTTTCAGATCGTTTGAGGCGAGAACATTATACATTTAAGCTTCCCTATGTGGCCCGTTTACAGAGTTAGTATGTAATTTTAAAAAAAGTCCATCGTTGAGCGGACCAGAGTGACCCACAGACCTCCGAGGGTTACCGCACCCAGGGCTGATGTTAGCCCGTCTGTAGTTCCCTTCTCTCGGCCTAGTCGTATGTGAAGTACTGCTGGTTTGGATGCCGTTTTCCTATTTATTTTGGCAAAACGTTCATTTTTTGTGTGTTTTGTTTTGACTGACTTATGTTGCTTTATTAACTCAATACTTGCTGGAATAAATTTTAAATGTATCCCAGTGACGACAGCAGCATCCACACCATCATGGCCGAGGTTGAGGACAAAACGCATAACTGTAAGCAGAAGAAGCAGTTAGTTATCAGCTATCAGCCATGTTAGCTAAACATAGCAGAAGCAGTCATAAAATGGGCCTGCTTTTAGGTTTATCAGAGGTTCTAATGTCTGTTCGTCTTTTGTTTATTATGAAGTATTATATAATTGACATTTATATTTTAAACAGGGACCACATAGGCCGTCATCAACTGGCGTATTGCCAATGAGGGCCTATTTACTGGCAGGAAAAACTCCTCCAAAACCGGATGGGAGTAAGTAATTTTTACATATGTTATATTTTGTTTGTTTGTTTGTTTTATTAGGATCCCCATTAGCTTCAGCATCAGCTAAAAGCTATTCTTCCTGGGGTCCTTCAGTCTTTCACGTGACAATACAATGTATTACATCACATTACACACTATACATACAAGACATTTACACAAAATGTAATACATATTTACATTTAACACCTTTTATATAAAGGTGTTAAATGTAAATAAAGAAATAAACATAATTAACATAAAATTTTGCTACTCCAGATATATCTATATCAAAGAGCTAGCTAACAAGAACCCTACACAATATCTCCTTAATAAAATTAACATTAACTATCCAAATTTCTTTAAAGGTAATATTTCTTAAGTGAAGTTTTGAAACCATAGAGAGAGTTTTGTTGTATGATAGTCTTTGGGAGTGAATTCCATTGACACATTGCCCTGTACCTAACTGAACGTTGAATTAATTTTGTTTTAACTCTAGGTAAAATAAAACTACCTCCTACTGCATGTCTTGTTGGATAATAATGTGTATCAGTACTAAAGGATAGTTTTGTATATAAAATGAAAGGCGTTTTATTTGTTATAACATTATATAGAAATACCATTACTGAATACACCAATCTGTTTTTAACTTTTAACCATAAAAGACTATCTGTAATGTTTTGTGATGAAAGAACCCAAGAGTAAGCCGGACACAGAGCTGGAGCTTAAAAAAGGGGTTTATTAACAAAATCCAGGTGGCAAAAGGCGGACTCAAAAAACTAAAAACAGACTAAGCACAAATCAAAAACAACACAACACAGAAATAAATCCTAACTGAAAATAACCTAAACCACAACAGAACGTTACACTATCATGCATTTTGTCCACATTTGATCTAAACCCACATGAAAGGGCAACACGTGCAGCTTTATTCTGAATTACTTGTAGTTTTTTTATATTATTTGATGAAGTATTTGACCAAAGCACTGAGCAATAATCAAGATGTGAACACCTTTTAATGACCAATAAACTATTACCGATTTTAGTTAACAAGTTTTGAACATGTCTATCCCAACACAATCTATTATCAATTATCACTCCCAACAGTTTAGCCTCTTGTTTTTGATCCACAGCATTTTGCTCTATGGTGAGTTTAAGTTTCGGTTTGGAAATTAAAGAAAAAGGAATTCCAACCACTAAACAGGTAGTTTTAGATACATTGAGAACCAATTTGTTACTCCTTATCCAGTCCACCACTAACTGTAGCTCTCTTTGTAGTTTTGTATTTAACTCACTAATATTAGTTTCTGCTAAATATATGGTGGAATCATCTGCAAACATTGAGATGCTTGCCTTATCTAAAACTGTCATGGTTTAAGTTGTCTGGCTTCTTTCTTGTTTTGTAGTTCACCCAGCTCTCCCTCCCACAGCCATTAGTCACACCGACTCTAATTAGTTTTCATTCCCGTCACCTGCCAGGCTCCCTTTATAAACTCACCTCTGTTGTCTCCTCGCCGCTGGCTCGTAGTGTTTGTTGCTCTCCCTCGTGTCTGCCTGCACCTGTTCCCCGTCTTGGTTCCTGGTCCGTCAAGTTTTGGTTTTGTTGGGCTGCGCTGATGGCTTCAGTCTCTTCGTCTTGGTCTCGTCTCTGGTCCTGCAGCAGCCCAGCTCCTCTCTGTCTCGTGGACTCTGTACCTGCCAGTCAGCTCCTGCATCATTCACCTCCGTCTGGTAACAACTCTGGTTCCTCATGTCACTACCATCCACCTGCAATAAACTCTCTTAAATCCTACTCTGTGTGTGCGTGCTGTGTCCGGGTTCACCCTCGACAAAATCCTGACAGTACGAGCCAGCCACTGGGTGTACCCGAGCATGCACAGAGTCACGATGCAGGAGCTGGCAGGATTTGCTCCGCCTCAGTTAAATGTCTCCGTGGGTGCCTTCGCCGCTGGATGAGTTCCGCTGGAGGGACCGTTCTCCGCGGAGCCCACCTCCGACGCAGCCCAGCGTCTCAAGTTCCTGTCAGCGTCCCAGTTCCTGTCTGCGTGCTCAACTTCCTGTCCGCGTCTCAAGATCCTCGTTCTCAAGTTCCTGTCTGCGTGCTCAACTTCCTGTCCGCATCTCAAGATCCTCGCTCTCGAGTTCCTGTCTGCGATCTCAAGTTCCTGTCTGCGTGCTCAAGTTCCTGCCTTAGATCTTTAGTTTCCTAGCTTAGCTTTATTTTCCAGATTTGCCTTAGTTTCCTGGTTCTCTCGTTTTCTAGTTAGACATCTAGTTCTCTAGTTTCTGTTGTTGTTTTGAGTTATTTTTGCCCTGGGATTTTGAGTTACTTAACAATCTTTGGTTTTAGAGTTTTTTCAGTGTTCCTTAGAGTTTTTCTTAGAGTTCTTTAGTTTCGGTTTGTGTTCCTGCTTAGATTACTTGAGTTTTTGTCTTGCTTGGGGTTTTATTTCTTTCAGCTCAGTTCTATTGTTCTGGGTTTGTCTTTAGTCTTTCGTGTTTTGTTTCTGAATTCTAGTTTTACCTATTTTTTGTTTGTGTTCTTTTTTCTAGTTTAGTTATCTAGTTGTTTATTAGTTGAGCTGCCCCTGCCCTTGTCTCCCTGTTTGGCTTAGTCTCATAGTTTTTCTTTAGGTTTTGGTCCCCTTCCTAGTGTTCTGGTTTGCTTCGGTTTTCTAGCTGTAGCCCCTGTAGTTCTTGTTTGGCCCAGTAGTTTTCTGTTTTTCCCTGTGGATCCCTGTCTAGTTTGTCAATTCAGGTCTTAGTTCCGTATCTGTTCTTAGTTTTGTTGTTTTATCCCCTTAATGTCTGTGTCTGGGTTCCTGCGCTGTCTGGGTTCCTGCACTCTAAAGAGGTTCCCTGCGCTGTTAAAGGTTCTCTGCGCTCTAAAAAGGTCCCTGAGCTCTTAAGAGTCTCTACACTCTTAGTTCCCCTGTTTAGTTAGTTTGATGCTTCCGAGCCCCCATTAGTTTCATTTTAGACTTCCCTGTTTCTTTTTATTTCCTTGTTGTACCCTGGTTTAGTTCGGTTAGTCCTCTGTTTCCGTTTAGTTGGGCATCCCAAGGTCTCTGGTTTCCGATCACCTTTTCCTGTTTTCTTCCCCTCCCCGGGAGGTGGCGCCAGAGCCCTCCGACGCACCTTTATGCCGGCTGAGCCCTCTGGTCCTCTCGTCCTGTCGCTGCCCAGTTTAGATACCGCTGCCAGAGCCCTCCGACGTTTCATTAATCGTCGGCTGTGCCCTCTGGTGTACCCGGTCAGTCACTGCCCAGCATACGCAGGTCGCCACCAGAGCCCTCCGGCGCTTCTGTGTCGTCGTCTGTGCCCTCTGGTGTACCCGGTCAGTTGCTGCCCAGCGCATGCTTGTCGCTGCCAGAGCCCTCTGGTGCATCCGTGTCACCGTGTGTGCCCTCTGGCGCACCTGGCCTGTTGCTGCCTAGCTCGCCCTCTAGTTCCTGGTGTTTAGGTTTGTCTTGGTTTCTCGGCGTGTTTAGACGCCCTCCGTTCTTGTTTCCTCGGCGTGTTAGGAAGCCCTCTGACTCCTAGTGCTTTGATTTTGCGTTCCCGGCGTGTTAGGACGCCCTCTGACTCCTAGTCTTTAGATTTCCTGTTCCCGGCATGTTAGGACACCCTCTGGTCCCTGGTATTTTGTAGAAATTCCCTTCAAGCCCCGGCAATTTCTTCCCTTGAGCCCCGGCGTTTCCCTCACGCCCTGGCGATCTTTCCCTAGCGCCCCGGTGTTTCCCTCACGCCCCGGCGAGTTTCTCCCTTGCGCCCCGGCGTTTACCTCACGCCCCGGCGAACTTCTCCCTTGCGCCCCGGCGGTTCCCTCACGCCCTGGCGAATTTCTCCCTTGCGCCCCGGCGGTTCCCTCACGCTCCGGCGGTGTCTTCCCTTGGCGTTTCCGCACGCCCGTTCTTTCCCCCGGCGTTTCTGTACGTTAGTTGTGCCCCAGCGTGTTCTTGCGCTGTTGAGCCCTAACGTATTAGTCCGCCTGTCCTTCCCCCCTTGGCGTTTTCATACGCCCATTCCTTCCCCTTGGCGTTTCCATACACCGTTCCTTCCCCTTGGCGTTTCCATACGCCCGTTCCTTCCCTTTGGCGTTTCCATACGCCCGTTCCTTTCCCTTGGCGTTTCCATACGCCCGTTCCTTCCCCTTGGCGTTTCCATACGCCCGTTCCTTCCCCTTGGCGTTTCCATACGCCCGTTCCTTCCCCTTGGCGTTTCCATACGCCCGTTCCTTCCCCTTGGTGTTTCGGCACGCCCGTTCTTTCCCCCGGCGTCTCTGTGCGTTAGTTGTGCCTCAGCGTTCCCTTACGCTGTTGAGCCCTAACGTATCAGTCCGCCTGTCCTTCCCTTTGGCGTTGTGTACGCCCGTTCCTTCCCTTTGCCGTTGTGTGCGCCCGTTCCTTCCCTTTGGCGTTGTGTGCGCCCGTTCCTTCCCTTTGGCGTTGTGCGCGCCCGTTCCTTCCCTTTTGGCGTTGTGTACGCCCAGTCCTTCCCTTTGGCGTTGTGTACGCCCGTTCCTTCCCTAGGCGTTTCTGTTAAATCACTTTCTGTTAAATCACTTAATTTATTTCTGAGACTACATATGTTAATATGGGCAATTTTAAGACCTTGCTTAGGTAATTTAAATAACATACTGAAGATTATGTACTTTAGGATTCATACTGTTAGATTCTATATTGGAGCAAAGCAATTCACAAAAAACAACTAAATTAAAAAACTTATATACAATTATACACTTAGATTCAGACATACCGCTTTGTATTGCCACTCTAGTTGTCAGGTTGCTATACGTGAGCTGAACTCCACTTGACTTCCATTACCATCATAGTTCTCAGCCTAATTATACATACATCGAATTTCTTACTATAATACAAATTAGGAAAACTAACTCTTTAACTAAGAACATAATTATATTTTAATTTCCAATATCTTTATATATAGTAAACTATTTTGCTCAATTCTTGAGTTTAAAATAATCAATATACAGCAATGTATAATACTATATACTTTGGAGTTGATAATTATGTCTTTAAGTTTATATCCATATATCAGTTCCCAATTCCTCGAGATGCATGTCTAAATCTAAATCTAAAGATGCCGGCTGTTGCCCTATAGGATGCCCCACAGGCCAGCCAGTAGAGGGTCGCCAGCACCTCTATCTCCTTCTGGATGGGCAGCAGCTGAAGGAGGAGGACGATGGTGACCCTGTTTAGCCTGAAGGCTGGTTTCAGGTCCCCTTCATTAAAAAATATTTGGAGGATTGGCACAGAGGTGTTTATCTTCACATATTTTGTTTCTGTTTCTTCCTGTAAATAAAAAATGCCAAACGTTACCATAATTGTTTTTTTTAATTCTCACCTATCCACAGCATAAAAATATACCTGGTTAACATGCAAATTAATATAGTTCTCAAGAAAGAAAAAGTAAAATGTATAGTGGTGTAAAACTAGTCAAGTATAGTAAATGTAACAAATGGCTTCCCTTCTCTGTAATTTTACCATTTCACTGAAAGAATGAGCTGAACTGCTCATAATTTATAGATTAATCACTGTAAAGATGGGCAGACATAGAAATTACTTTACCTTTCTTAATGATCAATGCTGTGAAGGTCAATAGGTGCAACAAAGTAGCTTAACCTTACTGCCATACTGTTACTAATGTTAAAATTGTGTTTTCATGTTAATTATTTATAGAGAAATAGTCACAATTTCAACCTTATAACTTGTTTATTACTATTCTCAATGTTTATTTTAAGATAAAAGTAGGAAATAGGGTGTCAATCTTAAAATGCCTACCAGTTAAACTTGATTCTGATTCTGAGTTGGTACAGATGGTCTAGCAAAGCCTGCCTTCTGAGTCTCCTCTGATTGCATCAATCTTCTCCTTGCTCATTTTGCCTCCTCAGTTGCACCACCTCCTGTTCAGCCTTGTGGTATAGCTGACCGACGACCAAAGCAACAGCAATTTTGCTAATATTTTCTCATTTTGCTTCTACAAAGTGCTGATTTTTTAAAGATTTAATCGCCTCTACAACTATGACCAGTACAACTCCCAACAAAGAAATTCCTACCATTGCTGGTTTTATACCAACAATTCTGTAATTTTTTTAAATATTTTCTGGGCTTTTTAGATATTAAAAAAATCTTTTAAAATGGTTTCAATAAGATATGATGTAGTGTATAAATAGTTTTGAATGTTAAAAAAATGCTATAGTACTGTCCGTGTGATGAAGTCACAAGTACACTTCTGTTCCAATACACTTAGATACGTTCTGCGTGCTCGCGGTCTTCCGAAGTCCAATGTTCCTGTGGTCTTCCCAAGACTGTCAAGTTTGGTCTTGGCAAGTGAATTGAGAAACACCCTGGGTCTTCCAACATGACAATGGCCTGAAGCACACAGTCGGAATTACCAAGGAGTGGCTCCGTAAGAAGCATATCAAGGTTCTGGAGTGGTCTAGCCAGTCTCCAGACCTAAACCCTATAGAAACTCTTTGGAGGGAGCTCATACTCTGTGTTTCTCAGCGATAATGCAGAAACCTCACTGATCTGGAGAAGATCTGTGTGGAGGAATGGGTCAAAATCCCTGCTGCAGTTTGTGCAAACCTGGTGCAAAATTACAGGAAACGTTTGGTCTCTGCAATTGCAAACAAAGGCTACTGTACTAAATCTTAACAAGGATTAATGAAATCTTTCTCTGCATTAAGGCCCTTTGAACTGCTGGCTACAACCCTAATGGGAACTGCATGAGTAACCTCTTTGTAAAACACAAATAAAAGGCCAGAGAAAGGTATCTCCAAGCAGGTCTGCATCTAAACACACCTGTATAAAGTTATCAAACCCAGCAAGGGGAAATGTCTGTGTCACTTTAAAATAAAGTCCATAGTTGTACATTAAAAGTAAGTCCTTCAGTTAAATACAACACTCCAATACACTCATATTGTGTAGTAAGACAATTTTCTGTTGATCAATAAAAAATGGCAGCAAAGAAAACCTTTTTGATTAAATTAATGATATGCAGCAGCCAAAGATTGAATCACTCTGCAGGTTTATTGTTTTGCAAGCAAAAATACATTGGAAGCGTCCTGAACATGGGAATATGTCTGAGTTTAAGAAAAAAAACCTGAGTAACAATGTAAAGTATGCCTATAAAATTAGGGAACCTTTTTAAAACCTAAATACATGGGGAGAAAATAATTTTACTTTGAGGAAGTCAAAGCACCTACATCAGTTTGCTGTAAGAGCAGACAATTTGACATTAG
Organism: Fundulus heteroclitus; assembly: GCF_011125445.2. Classification (NCBI taxonomy): domain Eukaryota; kingdom Metazoa; phylum Chordata; class Actinopteri; order Cyprinodontiformes; family Fundulidae; genus Fundulus; species Fundulus heteroclitus. The sequence continues at coordinate 26,231,336 of NC_046375.1, forward strand.
GGCATTGCTCTTATGAAATAATTACTGAGTTACTCTGCAACCCCACTAATGTTTACATCTTTGGGTTAGAAGTAAAATCATGACCCACATTTTACATTAGTTTCTGTTTGAATGAATCCTTCTCTCAGGTTACAATTTAAGCTTTAACAGTTGTAATACTTTTTATTTCCCCTTTTAGTCTTATCTCCAAAGCAATACCATTGTGTATGTTTTTGTTCTTTGGTTTACAGTTTAAATGCAATTCCTCATATAATCCTTTTAGTACAGTCTTTAATTTGTTTTTTACATAAAAAATTTCTCTATACTATCTGGATCTGGTTTAATGTGCGTCAGCGGCTGAGTTTGAGAGAGGGCGTTATTGTATTGTTTTGTTGCTTTCCTCCCACTGTTACTCATCCTGTGTAACAATCCCCCATACATACATAAATACAGGGTACTTGTAGACTTTACAATGACAAGAAAGAAACAACAGCAGCCTGTCATGTAGTAAAAACAAGTGATATACCAGTGTGTTAAAAATCCTTCATAAAATTCCTTCATAATATCATAGTACAGAAGTATTTATTTAAGCTACACTAGCCATCAGTTCCGTTTGAAAAGCAGCATTAGCAAATAAATTAACACAAAAAAAAATTTGTGCGTGACCATGTACACATAATTTGTACTGATTTAGGTGTTGGTTGAGGATTCAGAGTTGCTGCTTGAGTTTGAAACCGGTGTAACTCTGTACATATCTGGAAGACAAACAAAACATTTGTGAATAAGTATTTTAGTTTCAAAGGATGATAAATAATATAAAACAACTTACTCCTTCCACGAAGGCGGCTTATGATATTTAGTCCGCTATTGGAGGAAATCCCAGCACTTGTGCTCTAAAGTAGACAGTAGGTGTGAAATAAGTTGTTGTGGGAAAATGTTAGTGTTATTTGTATTTCATTAAATCCCAGCTCTTTATCAGTAATCCAAAAGGTAAAAGTGATCAAGCTATGAAAAAACTATTAACATTTATCGTAAATGTAAAATTGTATCTAATGTTTTTAAATTAGATCTTACCTTTGTTCTGTTAGAAGTAGAGCTTAAAGCAGGTACTCTTCGTAAAACAAGAGAACGGATCTGCAAACATAATTATTTCACTGAGCAATCTGATTAACAATTCATGACAAAAAGAAAATTAGAAGCATTGGAAAAAGATTTGTCCAGCACAAAAGAGGGAATTCATCCTCGTCTTAGCTAAGATAATTTTCTCATCTGTAATTAGGGAAGTATTTTCATAATGTAGAAATATGAGCTACATGTTCTTTACACAAGATCCATGGTTTAGATCTGTGATCTGGAACTCATCATGGATCTTGGTGATTCATTTACAGTCTATATCTTAATCTAAATAATTTGATAAGGAGTATAATTCACTTATTTATAAGTTGTATCCAGATTCTGATAGAAAACTATCATAAATGCAAAAGGGGCATAGATGTAAAATTATTTTTGGGGATCTGATTGTTTAATCAACTTGAATTATCTGTTTCAGGTTGAAAAGGTCATACAACAAATCCACTGGTTTTCACAAGTTTACAGATAATTAGAATTTTATATAATATATAATATTTTGAAATTATACATACAAATTCAAATACATAAGTACATTAACCAGAATTGTTAAATTAGGACACAAATATTTTAGGAATGCCATTGAATTTGATAAACTTGGGCATGGGAGGGATTTGGAAAAACTATGGAGAGAGACTTTCGGTTGGCCTCAAGGAAGTTCTGGAAAACCGTTCAAGCAAAGGGAAACAGGGTCCATCCCAAGCTGTTAATGCTTTGGGAGGGAACCTGCAGACTTGGACCGAGGACATTATCAGGTGGTGGAAGGAGCACTTTGAGGATCTTCTTAACCCGGTCACCATGTTCCATGAGGTGGGGGCAGAGCCTGAGGAATTGGGAGAACGCAATTCTATCACTGGCTCAGAGGTCGCCAAGGTAGTTAAAAAGCTCCCTGGCAGCAGGGTGGCAGGTGTGGATGACTTTGGCCTGAGTTGTTGAAAGGTTCTGGACATTGTTGGAAAATGCAGTGGTTTGTGGGCCTTAAGCAAAGCTGTAAAAAGTCAAACGGACAGTCTACACCTCCAAACTCTCATGAGAAATATAGCAAGTTAAGATATATCCAGTTGTGAGATTGACCATTACAGCTGTGAAGACCCTCTGTGGAGAAGGTATATATTTTTTCACAACAAAAATTACTTTTGTGAAGTCAACATACCTTGGAGTCAAATAATGTCCCAAACACTAAAATGAAGAAACCCTGAGGAAGTTCAAACACTACTTTAGTAACAAAGCACAACAAAAAAGTAATTACATATCATCAATAAATTGGTGTCCTATTTCTTATTAAGTTAAAATACCTGGAGTGAATTGAAGAAAGCAAAGGCAATATGGATCCCTTCATTTGTTGGGTCCAACATGGTTCCAATTCCCAAACACCAGGTCAGTCCGAATAAGGGAGTTAGTATAGCCACACATCTGATAATGACTACCAAGGCGTGTTTTTCATCTGCCTGGGCTGTGTTTCCCGTACTTCTTCTTCTCAGCATCTTGTACAAGACCACAATTATTACCAAAATATTGAACACAACTATGGTCAAGGCAGGGATCACTAAGGCCAAGAGGGCCATAGTCTTAGTCCAGTTTAGCCAACAAGCCTGATCTTCCCTCACGTATCCATTCCCAGGTGCAGTGGCAGCAACTGTAGTAACAGCTATAATCAGAGGGCAAACATATCCCACAGTTAAGCCAATAGCAAACATGGCCCATTTGGACATTTGGGAGAAGACCATGACTGTTCGATATAAGAGCAGGAGGCTTGAAACAAACATCCAAAAGAACATGGCAAGATAGAAAAAGTGCATGAAAAAGGTTGCTGCACTACATGGTCCCACTGGAACTTTGTACTCCTCATCTGGGTTTTCTTTTGGGTTCTTTGCAATAGAGGCTCCAATGATGAAACAGATATCAGCAATCAGCAGGGACAGTGCCGTGTTAACAATGGCAACATGGCGCATGAAGGCAGTGCTATTTTTGGTTAGGGCTCTCCATACAATTGCTTCGATAATGAGACAAATAAGTAGGCTGATCATTGATATCCCAACTCCAATATAAGTCATTATATCCAATAATATTCTGATTGATTCAGGGATATCGGTTGACATCAGAATTGAGAAAGAGGTGAGGTGGTTGCAGGTGCAGGTTACAGTATCATTTATGTCTGAAACAAACTCACAGCCCTCATCATCCCAGGCACCACGTTTACCTAAGAGGTTAAAATTCCAGAAGACACACTGTGGGTTCAGTTCCAGGGTGGTATTGAGCTTGTTGTAGCTTAAGCTGACATTGCGAATTTTTTCATTTATTTTGACAAGTAGAACAGCAGCATTGATGGCGTTTCCAGTGTCAGTTTCATTGCTGGTGTCATTAAAAAGGCTAAAGTCAAATGAAGAATTCCGTGCTGGCAGAACATTATTCAAGGTGGAGAAAAGAATGGTGGTGACGAATGTGTCATCAAGGCCTGTTGATGGAATGGTTATGGAAACAGTGGAGTTTAGTTCTTCCTTATACGAGTCTACGAATGTGGTTCTCCTGAGCTGAATCCGTTTAGTATTTATTTCAAATGTTCCATTCAGTCTTTCAGAAATGGTCTCCAATGAACCCAACAACAGTGAGCTCGAATTTTGTGTTTGATTTGAATTCAGAAAGTTCCAAGAATCCTTTGCATCATCACTAATGATAACATCAACAGTATCCAGTACATTCTGTAGATGAAGAAATATGTAATGAATATCCCAAACACAAAACCACATATTAGCTATAAAGAACGTATTTAGAGGACATAAAATAAACTCCATACCTGCATGACATCTTCTTTTACATCTTTTGAAACATCTGCAATGGTATTTAGGATATCAACAATAGCAGAGATTGTCGAAGATGATTTAGTGATTTGTTCTTCTTCTTCATCGACAGCGTTACTTAAATCTTCAGTAAATTCTGAAAGTTCTTCTTCTTTCAGATCCTGAACGAAAATAAATTGAACAATAACAAAAGGTGTATAATTAGTGCAAATCAGGTAAGAAACAAATGTGCAGCTATTCAGATGAATCAAACAAGCTAGGGCCATCTGGCCAAGGAGATGTGAAAGGAGAGGCCTCTACAGACCCAGTACTGGCCCCATGATATACAGTAGGTCCAGGGACCTGAAATATCACAGGCCATTTTATTGTTGGACTTTGCTGCTAGGCATAGGTTGCTGATAAACAAGTTTGAGCACAGTGTTTTAAAGAAATGTATTTGGGATTGGGCCAAAAAATTGTAACTGATTTAGTAATTATGAATGTTTTATCTTACGGCCATGCTACCTCTGTAACCGGTTCTGGAATAAGCAGAATACAACTCAGCAAGCAATAAACCTGATTTAAATATTGAAGCTAAATATAGACCTGATTTTACATGACTCAACAGTTATTTATAGCCAAGGTTTAAGTCTATATATTTTGCCTGGTCTAAAAGGGGTCTAAGCTTAGATTTTAAATAAAAAAAGGTCTGCAAAAGAGTCTGTAAACTATGACTAAACTTCAGAAAGTATTAATGGAAACTCACAGGACGCGTCATGACTCTGTTATAACCTAATAATAGGTGTCATCTGCTCGCTACCTCACATCACGTGCCTCCTCAGAGTTAAAAGAGGAAAGTGTAATTTTTATTAAATGGCATGATCAAATGCTTCTGAGAAACATTGAGCTGTTTTTCTTTTGTTTTCTTGTTTGTACAGTACTGGATGCAATTGTTCTTAAAGTCCATGTACTGAAAAAAGCTGTTTACACATTTCAATGTTCCTGCGTAGGTAGTGAAGCTGAAGGAACCAAAGTTTGGCATTTATTTAACAGTGTTTCAAATAATGAAATATCTAGGAGTCATAACATAACAGGTATTGAATGTATATATATTTGGATGAACACAAAAATATGTTTGTAATTGTTCAATTGCATAATATTAAATTGCATTATAATTTTTTTAAAATGAGGACCCACCCAATTCTGAAATAATCCTTGTAATGTATTAATGTTATACCATAAAGCAACAGAAATGAATGCAAAATGTGTTCAGATATTTTATTACATTTTGCGGTGATTATTACAAAATGAGGTTGCAGTGAAATTTTACTATATTTTGAAGTCCAAATTTATCACGTTATTACATAATGCTGCAGTATTACATAATGCAGCATTACAAGGTTCCCATATAGCTTTAACGTTGAAATGGGTGTAGTACTTACTAGGTATCAACCATAAAGTTGATACCTGGATACCTGTTTCTAAGGTATCACTGGATTCATTGGTCCACATCTCTCAAATGGCATAATCAGAACTTATTGAAAAATATGGAATATACCTACCGCTGAATCAATTAGTAATTCTTTGATTATGGTTACGATGCAGGTGTCTTCCAGAAGTTTCCAGTTCCTTGATTCCAAACACTTTGCAGTCTTGGTCCCTGTTTGACCTTCTTCACACTTTCCTTCTGCTATGTCATTTACTCTTCCAGCTCCATACTCTGCATCATTGCAGATAATAGCTGAAAGGTTAAAAATAACAAGCAAGTCAAAGCAACAATAAAACAGCATAAATAAAACAACATTTCATTCTTTGCTCTTACGGTCTAAAAAGATTGTCAGTCGTGTTTCTTTTTGATAGCCCTTTGGATTTTCAACTTTGCATGTGAACCTTTCCTCCTTAGGTTCTGAACAGCTTTGCATTCGGTATTGATAAGTGATGCAATTTGGGTCTGTACTTTGACCTGCAAACATTTTGGATTGTGTTAAAAATTGCAAAAACTATCCCAAGCTTCTAAGAAATTGGAATTTGTTTATTTTATCCATGAATGCTTAGTAAAGTGCCTTGAGATGACATGTTTCATGAATTGCCGCTATATAAATCAAATTGAATTGAATTGAATTGAAAATGCTTACCAGATGTTAGAGCTGTTAAACCAGAAAACCAGTTGACTTTGTAAGGGGACTGGACACAGCATTCAATCGGTACTGTCCCTCCAAGGTTACATTTAGCAAACATTGTAGCCTTTACTTGCACATTGGGAGCTGATTTGAGGTTTTTGTCAAATACCACATACCTATACTGGTGGACTGAAACTGTTTGTCCCCTTAACGTACATTGATACTTTCCTAAAATTAAGAAAAGTATAATTAGTAGTTTTACTCACCAACCATAATTTCTAGCACAAATGAACAAGCACTGCATGGACATAGAGGCTAAACCATTGTAATTAAAATATGTCACCTTTGTTGGGATTGCTAGGAGATACAAAGGTAGAGATTTAGATTTTTTGTTAAACTTAATTTTGATATTAATGGTAACTTTCACCTTAACACCACTCACTCCTTGTAACTGTGTCTAGGTTTGCATGTTTACAACATTGATCAAGAAACCTGTATCAAGACTGTTGTGGTTTGTCAATGTGAGATCAATAAAGCCTATCTTATCTTCTCTTCTCTTATCTTATCTTATCTTATCTTAATTTACTGATGCTAACAAATAATTCTGCAGTGTTGCTCTCCCTGTGTCCCCTAAAGATCCTAAGGGAGGCAAGTTGTAAAACATCAAACAGGAGAAATGCTTTCTTACAGCCATGTTGCAGTGTGATAAGGTCCTTGTTTAAAATATAAATATAAAATGTTTAAATATTTTGCACATTCAGCTGAAAGTGATGTGTAGCTTTGCTTAAAATGTGTTTCACAGCTTATATTTAGATTAATAAGATCTACATACCCACAAATCTGCACACAATTTTAAACAGATAGGAAAACCTCTGAGAAGCACAAAAACTAAATGTGACCCAGTAGTTTAATATTTTGTTGAACAAAAAAAAATTTGTGGAGAAAAAAAAATCACATGCAAGGCTAAACTTTAAACCTGGCTAAAAGTTGTATAGCCAGGACCTAGAGAGGAAGTACTTGGCACCAGTGGTGAGAACAGCGCAGGAGATTGTGGGATGCCGTCTGCAGGATCTAGACTCAGTTTACGCAGAACGAGTCCAAAGGAGGGCCAGACACATCTCCACTGATCCCACCCACCAAGGCGGGGGTCAGCAACCCGCGGCTCTAGAGCCGCATGCGGCTCTTTAGCGCCGCCCTTGTGGCTCCCTGGAGCTTTTTTTAAAATGTATGAAAATGGAATAAGACGAGATGGAAAATATATTTTCCATTTTAGTGTGGTTTCTGGGAAAACCCAGAGACAAACATTCTCAATGTTTTCCAATGATGTAAAATGTGTAGAATACATATTACATGTCAAAATATCTGTCAACAGAGATTTGCGTCATAAGCTGCGACACACGTTTCTTGCAGCTCGACGTAGTGCTAGGCAGGTCACTGTTGTAAACAAACCGGTGGGTGTGTGAGATGAGCCACGGATCCCAAAGGGAAAAAGAGAAAGATAGCTGAGGAGAACAGAGGATTCAACAGTTCTTGGACCGAACAATTTGCTTTCATTGGCGATATCACAGTAAATTGGGCAAAAGACGGCTATTTCTACCCTGCGATGGACTGGCGACCAGTGTTCCCTCTAAGCTGCGCGCGCCCCATTGCGCACGGCATCTGGATTCAGTGCGCACAGCGAATCTATGCTGCACAGAAAATAAAATTCAAGCTGAACTGAAAACAAAATAATAATAAACCAAGTTATTTTGTACCAATTTGCAACTTTGGTGAGATGGTGTTCCACGGTCCTGCTCTGTGAGCGGCAGGTGCTGATCAGAGCGCACGACTGATGGATGGGTGGGGCAGACGCCTTTATAGTTGGGCAGGTTGCGGTGTGCGTCTTTGTTCTGGGACCATTTCAGAAAAAATGGCTGATCTACCTTAAGTAGAAAGCTGCTGCTCTGAGTAGTTCTTCCTCCCTCTGAAATACTCGGGTTTTCGGTTTCAGAACAGGTGATATCAGTCAGGTAACTAAACTCAGTGTCCTACCAACCATCACTTCAACGCGAGCAGAAGCATGAAAAAAGCCCTGATCAATGGAACGCAGATAACATGCTTCACCATGGCAACGACAGGAAATAAGCCTTAAAGGTATACTATGCAACCGGGGTTGATTTTTCAGCGAGGCTCCCCCCAGAGGGCGAAAGTAAAAGTGCACTGTCGTAAAGATGCTCAGCTGTTCTGGTTTCTCCGTCAAGCCAGGCGCGGTTGTTTTGAGCTTAGCACACAGGCGAACGCAACGAAAAGTGGAAAAAACGGCAGTACAAACAATGACTAACACAGTGAAAGTATGAACATCAGGGTTTCCCGCAGCGCTATCTTGGCGAGGCGGCCGCCTCGCCAAACTCACGCTACCACCTCGCCAACATTCAAAAAAAAAATAAATAATAATAATAATAAAAAACTGCATGTTTATTACGTTAACACGCGGTTCTTTGTTGTTGCTTTCGCGCGTGCATATAGTGAATGGCAGCGCAAAAACACATGGAGTTCTCGCTGTAAAGCAAGACCGACTCGCGGTCTTGCACCAGACTTCTGAGCCTGTGGGTGCGGGCCGAGCGCTCCTGCAATTGCAAGAACGGTATTTCCCCCACAGACCACCAGGGCGGCCGAGAAAACCTTTGTTCGACCTGAAATGACTCATTTAATCATCCAAAACGATATAGAACACATTAATTAACTGAAAAATGTTGCATAGTATGCCTTTAAAGTGCGCATTTCCCGCGAGTGGAATTAGACATTTTTAATGAAGGCATATGGAGAATATTTAACCATAAGAAATAATTCTGTTTCTGCTGAAAAGCTAGTTGGCTTGATATGAGAGTTATTTGATGGAGAATTAAAGCTGTTTTTCTCACACTTCAGTAATTCAACAAAAAAGGGGGAAGTGGGGAGGGCACATTGATTACAAAAAGCATTGAAAGGACATGGCAGCCAATCTTGATGAAGTTTAATCAGGTATGGTTAAGTTTTCTTTTGTTTAAACATACTCAACTAAATCATTAATTGGCTATATTCAACATATGCAATTAATAATGGGATGGTGTGAGTTATTGAAATAACTGATATGTTCATCTTTTTGCCAGTATTGTTCACCCATCCTTCTAAAATTAGTTGACACTAATTGTCTTGTAGGTATTTAAATTGTGCCACCTTTATATTAATCATATAGGCTATATGTATATTTTCAGCTGAAGTAAAGGTGGCGCTATGTAAGTGAAGAAATCTGCCGTAGCCCTCTGACTATGGAACAACTTTAAACATGCTGCCTCTGAAAGATTTTCCGTGTCTCCTATGTTATTAAAAAGCTGTCGTTGTTATGTAAAAAAAGGAGCAGCACAAAGAAATTGTTCCCTCGTGTTAGGAAAGCGATGTGCGGCTGAGAATATTGAAATAAATCATCTAACGACCCCAAAGTGCTTTACACTGGTCAATCATTCACCCATTCACACCCTGATGGTGGTGAGCTATGTTAGTTGCCACAGCTGCCCTGGAGCAGACTAACAGACAAGAGGCTGCACAACACCACATGTTTGAGCTCAATCTCACTGCAGAAAATGTAAATAATTTAATGGAAATAAGATTGGAACTCTGAAAGATGTGCACATCTCTCAGTTCTTCCTTAGTAGGACCCATATTCGTAAATAAAAATATGCTATACAGCTCTTTAAAAAAAATCCAAGAGTGTTGTCTTTTGCGTATAATCGGGCTAAATCTGGTTTATCTAAACTTAATAACCTAAAAGAAATTATTGCTGTAACTTGATTCTTTAATTAAGCCATGTAACTTGATATAACCTCAGGTTTTGGACAGGCGTAATGTACCCTCAGTGTGCTCGTGTGATGTTACTCACAGAGGTCAAGTGAACGCTCAAGGAGTTTGTTTGTTTGCTCAGACACATGAAAAATTAGGGGGAACATTGCTGCCGACTTGTCCAGGGTGTACCCCGCCTCTCGCCAATTGACAGCTGGAGATCGGCACCGGCACCCCTCAGGACCCCACAAGGGATAGACGTGTTTGAAAATTAATGGATGGATGGACTGGGCTATTTCATCTGGAAACAGATAACACCTTAAGGGCGCAGCCATGATGAACTGGTTGAACTCACACAGCTGACAATACAGCAATCTGATTGGTTGAGCATCCTCATGGGGTTGCTGGTGCCTATCTCCAGCAGTCACTGGGTGGTACACCCTGGACAGGTTGCCAGTCTGTCGCAGGGCAACACAGAGAGACAAACAACCATTCACACCTAAGGACAATTTGGAGAAGCCAATTAACCTAACAGTCATGTTTTTGGACTGTGGGAGGAAGCCGGAGTACCCGGAGAGAACCCACGCATGCACAGGGAGAACATGCAAACTCCATGCAGAAAGACCCAGGGGTGTACTCGAACCCAGGACCTTCTTGCTGCAAGGCAACAGTGCTACCCACTGCGCCACTGTGCAGCTCATTGGTTGAGCGAGCAGCAAAACTCAGATCAAGTGACCTCTTGGACTGGAGTGCAACGGTTTGTATTTTATGTTGACTATACCTTATTAATGTGCGTGCAAGTGAAAATGTGGGAACATTGGCTTTTTGAGATCACTGATATCTGTAGCTGTAGCATCCCGGTTGAAAAGATGGTCTCTCAAACTGATGGTTCACAATCCTTTTATTGAAAAGCCTTGCTTGTGAACACACCGTAAGAGCTGCATATACAAAACAAATACACTAATAACTCTCACAGTATGTTTTCTTTAACATTTAACAGTGCCCTTTAATATTTTACCGTACTGCAAAATAAATTAAGCGATGCATCAAAATGCAAGCGCCTGTGACTTTTCTCATCATATAACAATGAAACTTATACTTTTATATCACTAAACATGACTGGCTCACTGTGCAAAATGAACGCTCCCTACTGGAAAGAAAATGAAACTGCTACACTTAATAGCAACCTGTATGCTCCGTGAAATATAACTAAATATACATTTATAAAAGAAAAAGTCAATACCAACCTCGTTCCCTTATCAACCAGGTGCTAATGTACCTTTAAAGTTTACAATATTTTCCGTTTAACCACGGAGCATACCACCTCTCTGCTCACTAGAGTTAGCGCTATTACTCCATTGTTTAAAACAACCAATTTCCGGTTTTAAACCTTTCAAATAAAAGCATCGGCTTGGAATAAATGATAAACAAATGTTAACTAATTATGACTGAACATAGAAAGGTCATTTACAGTAGCAACTGATCCAAGTGGAAAAAAGTCGCCCCCTGACAGTTCATACGAACGTCATCCTACAGATTCTGGCCCACAGCCTAATTTGCACTAAACCAAAGAGAAGAGGATAATACACAGAAATTAAGCTAAAACTTTATTGTTTTATTTTATATACGTTACCTTTTTAAAGGGCTCCTGTTTTATTGCACTCTGTTGCTCAAATAAGGGGTGTGGGGTTTTTGTGTTAGTGAGTATTAAACATAACTGCACTTTATTTCCATGGGGAGGTCTGAAGTTGTAGGAGGCCTACTGAGCATGTTCCATTGTTGTTTTTTCGAATCCTCAAAATAAAAATTACATAAAAAACTAATTTCTTCATTATTCATCAATTCAATGAAATATAATACGTTAATATTGTTATGGAAGTTAAATTTATAACCTCATCATACAGCAATTGGTGCTTTATTCTCTCTAGGATGTGTTATGGTTGAGTTTTGGTTTGGCTTTGTTTTTCTGTTATTTTCATTTTTTCATCTCTTTTGGGTTAGGTTTGACTTTATGTATTGTTAGTTTTCAGTCATCAGTTATTTTCTGTCAATTTTCACTTCACCTCCTCAGCAGTCAGTCACACCTGATAATCATTTACCAGTCAATTAGCCAGACCCTGGTTCCACCTGTGAAGTGTTCTATTTAACCTGCCTCTGCCTTCAGTTCAGCACTGGGATGTTCCTGTTTTGCTGTGAGGCCAGAAGCGGGAGTGTTGGTGGGTTTGGACAGCGGCAGGTGTGCGAGATTGGAGAACGCGGATTTCTAAGAGTGGAAGAGTTTAAGCGATTTCTGGCGAGTAAAAAGTCAAATTCTAAGGCGGTTTTGGCATAATCTGGACTGTGAGTAGATTAAGATGGCTAGTTGTAGTGGGGGATGTTCAGAAGATGAAAATATGGATACAGGTTGGGCGTTAGTAGAAAATAGAAAAGGGGGAGGAGGGAGAGACAAGAGTAAAAAAGGACTAAATATAGGTAAAAGATCTTTGGAAGATGAGGAAGAAAGTGTTGAGGTGAGGAAGAAAAAAATGATGGAAGAATTCAAGGTTATATTAAAATTTAAAACAGGACAAGATATGATTGGGGTGAGTCCGATCAATTTATCAAATGGACTAAAGAAAGTTGTCGGAGATATGAAAATGGCTAAAGTTTTAAGGGATGGGAGCCTTCTTATAATCTGTAAGAATGCTGAACAAAAGAATAAGGCATTAAAACTCCAAGTAGTGTGTAAAAAAGAAGTGGTGGAAAGGAAGGTAGTGGGGGAAGAAAGAGGAACAAAAGGAGTAATATCAGGGATCCCGATAGGAGAAAACTTGGAAGAACTAAAGAGAATAATAAAAGGAGGAGAGATTTCAGACATAAAACGATTACAGGCTTTTAGAAATGGGGAAAGAGTGGATAGTACATCTGTGTTACTGGAATTCAAAGATGAAGTTAAACCTGATAAAGTGATGATTGGATACATGAGTTTCAGTGTAAGAACTTATATTCCACCACCTCTCAGGTGCTATAAGTGCCAAAGATATGGTCACATTGCAAATGTATGTAGAGGAAAACAAAGGTGTGGTAGATGTGGAGGTGAACACCCTTATGGGGAATGTGGAGAGAATCCAGTTAAATGTTGTAACTGTGGAGGTAATCATACTGCAGCTTATGCAGGTTGTGTGGTGAGGAAAGAAGCAACTGAAGTTCAGAAAATTAAAACTGATAAAAAAATTACTTATGCTGAAGCAGTGAAAGAGGTGAAAAGTACGGGAAATGCTAACAAAACAAAGTTAGAAAGGAGAAAGGAGACAGAAGATACTCAAAATAATGTCACGTTAGAAAAACTGATTCCATTTCTAGCATATATCATTAATTGTTCAGAACAAGTAAGGACTAAGACTGAAAAAATTAAAATTATAGTAAAGGCAGCAACAAAATTCTTTAATGTCAAAGATCTGTCATGGGAAAAAATTCAGGATGAACTTAGATGTGGAGAAGGACCATCTGAAAATGAAGGCCCTCAAATCACTACATAATTCTAATACTACAATGGAACGCTCGAAGTTTAATAGCTAACGGACAGGAATTTAAAGGGTTCATTAACAAATTAAGTATAAAACCAGACATAATATGTATTCAAGAAACATGGCTTAAATCAACATTGCAATTCAGTATTCATGGTTATGCAGTTTTACGTAAAGATAGAACAAATGGAAGTGGAGGAGGAGGATGTGCTATATTTATAAAGGAAAACATAAAATTTATTCAAATGTAAATAAATACGGATCTAGAACTAAATGCGGTTAAAGTTTGGACAAATAATGATGTCATTAAAATAATAAACTATTATAATCCTTGTAAGAAAATAGAGAAAGCAAAACTTGAAACGATCCTTAGACACTGGAGAGGGAAAATAATTTGGTGTGGGGATTTTAATGCACATAGTACTTTGTGGGGAGAACAAGATGATTATAATGGTGGAATCTTAGAAGAATTGATTGAGGAAATAGAAATGGTAGTGTTAAATAATGGTGTAGGCACTAGGGTAGATTTGATAAGAGGTAAAGAATCAGCCATTGATCTGACACTGGTATCACAATCTTTGGCAGATAGTTGTAGCTGGAAAGTATATAAAAATAACACTATAGGAAGTGATCATTACCCAATTTTTGTTGAAGTAGAAATGGATATAGAAGAAGAGCAGGTAGAAAGTCAAGGGAAATGGAGATTTGGGGATACAAATTGGGAAAATTATAAAAGAATAAGTGAAGGGGGTATGGTAAAGATAGATATAAATAAACCAATAAATGATTTAAATTTAGAAATTAGTAATAGTATTGTTCATGCAGCAAAAAAAGTCATTCCTAGAAGTAAAGGGGTTAAAAAGAAGAAGATAGTTCCTTGGTGGACTCTAGAGTGTTCAATGGCGATTAAATCAAGAAACAAGGCCTATAAAAATCTGAAAAAAATATATTTGCTTCCAAAATCTAATTAATTATAAGAGAAAACAAGCAGAAGTCAGGAAAATCATAAGAAATGCTAAGAGAGATTATTGGAGAAAATATTGCGAGTCATTGGGGAAAAATACGGCATTAGACAGGGTATGGAATACCATTAAAAAAATGTCAGGTAAATCAAAAGAGTACTTCTTTCCAGTAATAAAAGATAATGGTAACACTATAATAGATAATAAGAATAAAGCTGAATTGTTAGCAAGAGCATTTACTAAGATACATAGTATGGAGAATCTTAGTAATACTGAAAAAAAAGGACGGGAAACGACATTAAAAAATCACAGTGAGCTGCTGTGTAATGATGAAGATGATGAGAATATTATGAATATGAAATTCTCTTTAATGGAATTAAATAGAGCATTAAAAAATTCTAATAAATCAACACCTGGGGAGGATCAAGTTAATTATATTATGTTGAATAATCTTAGTGAAAAAAGTAAGAAGATATTACTAGAAATGTATAATAAGATATGGGAGGAAGGAATTTTACCGGATAAATGGAAAGAAGCTATAATTATTCCCATTTGTAAACCTGGCAAAGATCCACATTTAGCTGAGAGTTACAGGCCGATAGCATTAACATCATGTATTGGTAAGGTGATGGAAAAGATGGTAAATAACAGATTAATATATTTTCTGGAATCCAAGGAGAAGATTAAACCATATCAGTTTGGGTTTAGGAAAGGAAGAAGTACAATAGATCCTATACTATATTTAGAACATGAAATTAGGAGGGCACAGGTGAATAAAGAGGTCTTAATAGCAATCTTTTTGGATATAGAAAAAGCATATGATATGTTGTGGAAAGAAGGATTATTGATTAAAATAAAACAAATAGGTTTAAGGGGTAAAATTTATAGATGGATAAAAAAAATTTTAACTGGAAGAAATATAAAAGTTAAAATAGGTAGTGAAGTAAGTTCAAAACATCAAATTGAAAACGGTACTCCTCAAGGAAGTATAATAAGTCCTATGTTATTTGTTATAATGATTGATGATATTTTTAGTAAAATAGATAAATATTTTGGAGTATCATTATTTGCAGATGATGGCCTTATCTGGAAAAGGGGGAAAAATCTAACATTTATAAATAAGAAAATGCAAGAGGCAATACATAATGTAGAAGATTTGGCTTTAGAATGGGGTTTTAGAATTTCAATATCTAAATCTAAGTTCATTACTTTTACTAATAGGAAAATAAATACAAATGTAAATCTTAAATTATATGAGAATGATGTAGAAAGCATAGATCAGATTAAATATTTAGGAATTTGGTTTGACAAAAAACTTACGTGGAAGATGCATATAAAAAAAATAATTGAGAAAAGTAAAAAAATCCTAAATATAATGAGATGTTTAAGAGGTAAAGATTGGGGAGCTGATAGGAAGGTATTAAAAACAATATATATAGGACTAATTAGATCAGTAATTGATTACGGATGTATTGTATATAATTCAGCTTCTAATAGTTTACTAAAAGAAATAGATAGAATACAATATCAGGCTTTAAGAACTTGTTGTGGAGCAATGAAAACAACCCCAGTATCAGCTTTACAAGTTGAAATGGGGGAGATGCCACTAGAACTTAGAAGAAAACAACTAGCCATAAATTATTGGGCAAATGTAAAAGGGCATAAGGAAAACTTTCCTCCAAATGTTATGTTACAACCATGTCAGGAAAAAATAAAAAAAAAAGAGAATCAATAGTTTTGGATGGATTATAAATAATGAGATAAGTGAGTTAGGAATAAATCATTATTTAATTAGTCCTGTGATGTGTATTCCAAATACTCCACCTTGGGTAAGTGGAAAACCTGAAGTTGATTTAAACTTATTGGGAAAAGGCAGACAAATAGAAAAAAAAAGGTGGAAAAGTATATAAATAAAGAATATGCTGAATATTTACAAGTATTTACAGATGCTTCTAAAATGTTAAATGATAAAATTGGAATAGCATTTATAATTCCGGACTTAAACATTATGAAAAATAAAAGAATAACAGATAGAATGACAGTTTATACAGGTGAGCTAGTGGCTATATTAATGGCTCTAGAGTGGTGTGAGGAAACAAGGAAGAAGGAAATATTGATTTGTTCAGATTCAAGCAGTGCATTAATAAGTATCTTAGAACAAAACTCAGAAACGAGACAAGATATCATATTGAATATTAACCAATCAATTTTTAAAATTAAAAAATATGGATCTAGGGTTAAGTTAATTTGGATTCCTGCTCATATTGGGATAGTAGGAAATGAATTGGCGGATCAATTTGCTAAGAATGCAGCAAAAAGGGATAATGTTGAGGTAAATATCAAAATAAGTAGAAATGAGGTCAAGAATATTAGTAAAATATATTTTAAAAAGAAATGGCAGGAATTATGGGATAGAGAAGAAAAGGCAAGATTTTACTATAACATTCAAAGAAAAGTAGGGGAATGTAGGGAAGGTAATAGGAATAGAAAAGAAGAGGATATTATATCCAGATTAAGGTTTGGGCATACGGGGCTAAATAGTACTTTGAAAATAATTAATAAACATAGTACAGGGTTGTGTAATTATTGTGGAGAGTCAGAAACAGTGCAGCATATTTTTCTAGATTGTGATAAGTACAATCGGGAAAGAGAGATATTAGTCAGAGAGTTAAAAAGAAATAAAGTAATTTTAGATATTAAAAATCTGCTGCAAAGGTCCTCTGAAGATGTAATATTTAATAGCATTTTTAGTTATCTTAGGAAATCAGGTTTTATGGGAAGATTATAGTGATAAGACATCTAATCTATACTCCAGTCTGGAAGGTGGCGGTAACGCACCTATAGATTTTTTTTTTAGATTATTGTGAAAATTGCAAGAGGTGATAAACTGTAGATTTTCTTTCCTTTATGTGGTGAATGTTTAACCCGAAGTTGTGTTGTCTCGGGCTCTCTCACAGTCAAGCCAAGGGAAATATCTGTCATATATTTTTCTGAACAGCAGATGGCAGTGTTTGAATGTTATTATTTACAGAAGTAATTATGTGCCGTGCAGGAGGATTTTTTTCTGAATTTGTTTCAATAACATTTAATACTTTAAAATCTGGCCTGGCATGTTAAAGAACTTAACTTTTACTTTTGCTATCATACAATCAGCAGTATTTAATCTAAAAGGTTCAAACCAAACTACGCATTCTGCATCTGATTTTACAGAAGGAAATAACAAGAGAGTGGACAATTTCCCTATGATTCATCTTTGAAGAGGAACAACCTTGTGGTTACAAGTATTTAGATCATATGTAACATTACATTAATAATGCCTGTTTTCAGAATGATATATCAGTTTGTTGTTTTATACTGAAAAGCAACAGAAAGACTTATTTTTAAAGTTCTGAAGAGTTATTACTGGATCAATGTGTGCTTCTGTGCTTTTTTGTCTCTCTTGTTGTGTCTCTGCTCTGTCTTCTGTAACCCCAGTCGGTCGAGGCAGATGACCGTTCATACTGAGCCCGGTTCTGCTGGAGGTTTTCCTTTCCGTTAATGGGGAGTTTTTATTCCCACTGTCGCTTCATGCTTGCTCAGTATGAGGGATTGCAGCAAAGCCATGTACAATGCAGACGACTCTCCCTGTGGCTCTACGGTTCCCCAGGAGTGAATGCTGCTTGTCGGGACTTTGATGCAATCAACTGGTGTCCTTATATAGGACATTTTTGACCAATCTGTATAATCTGATCCAATCTGTATAATATGATTGAACTTGATTTTGTAAAGTGCCTTGAGATGACATGTTTTATGATTTGGCGTTATATAAATAAAATTGAATTGAATTGAATTCTTGTTCAGAGGACAGGTAGTGAGTGTTTGAGTTACAACTTGTATCACATTGGGAGATTAAATTGTATGTAAGGCATTTTTAGAGGAAATTATTCAAAGGAGCTATAAGTAAAATATGAATTGTAAAATTAACCTAAAAAGTTGTCAGTTGTCACATCGGATGGAAGTACCATTCCATATAAACAGTCAGTCCTCTCCATCAACAATGTCTTAATCAAATTTTTCTCCTTTCCAAGCTAGAGGTATGGTCTGGAACTACTTCGGTTCAGAGTGTAGCCCATGTTTACTTCCTGGTTCCCGAGCCAATCATATGAAAGTTCACTGGGTTTTTAGAACGGAGCACATAATTTGATATATTTTATCTTGGCAAAAGAGTAGCAGCATGCAAACATGGAAGCCAATAAGAGAAGTGGACCAGAAATAGATAAAAACATGACATAATATACCTGTCCTGTGTAAATAAAAATTGAGTGGAGTTTCACAGTAATGGGACCGTTGAGTAAATGATGGGTCTCTGTGAAAGGCATTGTGTATGTGTTGTTCCAATTTTTACCACTAGATGTCATTATTACTCATTGTTCCTTTAATAAAGATAAATGGGTAAAACAATGGAAGAAGAAAAAAGTGTCCATCATTTGAACTTTTACAGTCTGTTGATCAGTAACTGTCTCACGATAACCTGAAATGAGAGCTGGTAACTTTCCATATGTGACTTAGGAGTTTATTCATTATCACCTACATTCACCTAAAAGTGATTCGCAACCTAAAAAGTATGACCCACTAAGAGGGCTGCTAAGGAGCAATAAATCTGACATGCCTTATCAAAGTTGCATTGTGAGCCAAAGTTATTGAGAAACACTACTCTCGTTCCCCTGGGGTTAGCTTAGGCTATGTTCCCACTGCAGGTGTTAATGCTCAATTCCGATTTTTATGTGGTTTATATTTTAATATTTTACTGAGTTATTTTAGAGGAGATGCCACTATGGGATGCTGAGATTGATTTTAAGAGTTATCAGATATTATGCAACCATAAGAAATGCTGTGTACATACACACATTTTTTTTTAAAGATTACCCCTGAGGGGTAGTTCAAGGCGCCGCGCGCCTGCCTGAATCAGCACAGAATCAAAAGGGGTCGCTTGCACCCGTACCGGCGTAGATGTTTTAACAGACGCCAGCACGGGGTGATGAGACAGATGCCCGGTGTGACGCGCCTGCCTGTGTCATGGTTTAAGTTGTCTGGCCTCTTTCTTGTTTTGTAGTTCACCCAGCTCTCCCTCCCACAGCCATTAGTCACACCTGTTGGTAATCAGTCAGATGCATTTCACCTCCTAGTCTCCCTATTTAAGCCTCCCTCTGTCTCACTCTTGTGCCGGTCCGTCTTCAGTCACCACCTCTCCATGCCAGTCCTCGTTTTGCCTTTGAAGATTTGTTCCTGTCGTTAAGGTTAGTCCAGCCAGTCACTCTAAGGACTGTTACCCTCTGTGTTTTCCTGGAGAAGTTTCTGCTCTGTGTCTTGGTGTCTCTTCAGAACTGCTAACCTGACTAGCCGCCCAGGAGATGCGCTGCTCTGAACCAGTGTCTCCTGAGAACTGCTACTGTGCTCTCCCTACTGTGCTTCCTGGCCACATTGGTCGTTATGGACTCTAGCTCCGGGCCGTCAGCTCCTATCGTCACTTACATCTCTGATCCTCTGCAACCCTAACCCTCTGGACTTCATCATCCACCATCCAGCAACCTCTTGTAATAAAACTCTTTAAAAACCTTCAGTCCCGTGTGCGCGTCCTGAGTACACCGGTAAACAAACATGACAGCCTGAATCAGCACAATCATACTGGGTAAAATTCAGATCAAAGCTTATTCGATTATGCCAGCCAGTGACATCCCTTAGGAGCCGGGAGGGTTGGGGCTCCTAACGGATATATAAACCCCTTCCGGAAACTAGCCCTCTGAAGCACGGCTTAAACAGGGAACATGTCTGAAGCTCCTTCTTCACGTATCGTTTCAGCTCAGATCCACAACGCTCCCCCGACGCTGTCGCAGGAATTTAATGCGATATTCACCAGTAAGTTACCATTTTATTGAATGTATTGTAACGATTCTCCGTTTTAGATCTGTTGGGATCCTTTTTGGTTATGTGTTTAAGTTGCCACTGGGATTCCCTGTCTGACATTACCGGTCATCTGATAGCCTAGTCATGTCACGCTGGGGTTTAGCATGAAGTCAGTGGTGAACCTATGTGAAGCTATGTGAAGCTATGAGTGTGCTAGTTTATGTCATACTTGCAACCTCATTCGTACTCATTCAGTTAAACCATGTTTGCGGAGCTATATCTTCTGTCGGCATTATTACATCCATCCATTTTCTGATCCGCTTAATCGCTCATGGGGTCGTGGGGGTTGCTGGTGCCTATCTCCAGCGTTCACCGGACGAGAGGCGGGGTACACCCTGCACAGGTCGCCAGTCTGTCGCAGGGCAGGCATTATTACAATATATTTTAATTATTTCTTAGAACCCACGGCTGGCGAACTGAAAGATTTTGTTTTAAAACAATCGGACTACGGTAAAATATAATTTAACCTCATATTCAATTTTATTTAAATATATCATTGTAAAATACTAATAAATATTTTTTTTTAATTTTTCTATTAAATGTTTGATTCCAGACTTATTAAATCCAAAAGGCCTAATCGATTAAAAATACGGACGAGCCTCCCATGCTGACAACGGTGTTTATCCAGGGAAATTACCCAGAATTCTATCTCAACTGAACCCTGATAAAACGCGTTGCACAGGCGAAGGGAAGTTGTCTCTAAACCGGACCAGAAGGAGGCTACTACCTGACATTGCTGTTGAAAATACATTGACTCCCAAGCAAGGACCGTAAACAGAAGACCATCACAATTCGTCATTAATATTGGTTTCTCCTCCGGTAACGAGTGCTCCCTCACCACCGCGCAACGTCCTCCGTGCCTCAGCTCTCGAGGCCATAACGTCAAACTGCCTGTTCCAAACGGCAAAAGCAGAACAAGGTACATCGCTTCCATCACCAGCGCCTCGTAAGTTTACTATTATTTATAACTCTAAAAGTATCCCTTGATTGTATTTTTCGGAATTAGCGCGTTTCAATCATGTGTGTGGTTTTTAATTTACAGTAACTTCTCTGTTGATACAAGCAACGAGTTCCTTGCTCCCCGCAGAAGAAGCACAAAACCCTGATACAAAAGCCCATCAGAGCGACAGCCGTCATTACTTGGTGAGTTTAACAATAAGTTTTGTGGGGGTGGGCCTGTGGCACAGCCGGCAGCGCATCCCCTGTTTGTAGTCCTCGACGCGGTGGACCCGGGTTCGAATCTGGCCCGCGGTCCTTTGCTGCATGTCTCTCCCCCTCTTCCACCCCTTTTTATCTGTATAAATCCTAAGCTATCCCTTGATTATATTTTCTAGAATTAGCGCGTTTAAAATTCGGTGTGTTTTTTTACTCACAGTAGCTTCCGCCATCAACCAGGCAAGGCGTTCCTTAAAAAAGAAGAAAACAACAACCAGTTTTAACAAACTGCGTTCGACAGTCCGGACCTTGCGAGTTATTACCAGAAATGCATCCAAGGTGTAGACGGCTCAACGGATTATCACGGGTACATCTTCACCGCCTCTTTCAAATTCAGTGTTTAGGTTTTCAAAGAATTAGTTTGGAATATAATAAATGAATGTATTGTCATGTCGTTCTTTTTATATATTAAATTAGTGTTTTCTGCAATTAGTTTATGATATTGTAATAAATGTATTTTCACGTCTGTTTATATATTGAATGACTGTTTTTACAATTAGCTTGTGATATTCATATTAGCCCTGCAACAGACTGGCGACCTGTCAGGGTGTACCCTGCCTCTCGCCCGGTGAACGCTGTATATAGGCCCCAGCACCCCCATGAGGGATTAAGAGGGTCAGAAAATGGATGGATGGATATTCATATTAAAATAGTGTTTTCTGGACTTCCAGTGACGTTATGGATGCGCTTGCAGCATGTGAATTGAGCTCCGCTGGGTGTCATTTAAAATAAGAGTGACAAATAAAATAACTTGATGCTGAAATATAAAAAATATATTCACGAAACATGAGTTCCTCCACTGGAAAACGAAGACAAGATAAACTGGACCCCTCGAGAGGAAAAGACAATAATAAGCCGAATCCACCGAGCCCGACTAGCAAACACACGGCTAGTAGCAACACATGTCAATCAGACTTAACGGTGCTGGGAGAATTGAGAAAACTCAAAAAATAAAAATAAAAAATGGACATAACCACACTAAGATGGTTCTTAGCCTCGTGGAACAATCTGTTTTGGACATAAAAGACCAACTGGTGGAGCACGAAGAAAGAATGGGTAGATTTGAGGAGAGACTCGGCACAGTGGAAGACACGGAGCTGCACCACCATCGGGCGCTAAGACACCTGCTGCACTGCGATATTGAACTTTCGGCAAAGTGTGAAGATCTCCAAAACAGGCTGAGAAGAAACAATATCAGGATTTTTAAAATCCCAGAGGACAGTAAGGGAAGATATATGGCTGGTTTCGTAAAGGATCTACTCCAGAAGGAACTTAAACTCCCACCAGACCTAGACTAAAGGGATGTTACCATTGAGACGGATAAAAAGGTTGTTTCAACTAAACCAGTGATAAGGTCGGTAACCCCACACTGATTATAACTAATGGACTCATAGGAATACAATAAAGCGTCAAATTTTTATGATCCTAATATATATTGTTGTCACAAAATAAGTTCATGTGTTTGACAGCCCAAAGGAGGCTATGTTTGAGTTGGTGAGTGGAATACACTTTCTTCCCAGAGTGGAGACCTTTTTTATATGTTAGTGTGATATTGGTCATATTTGTACTGTGTGTGCTTTTTTCCACAGAGAGGGTAGGTCACACCTCTCTGCCCCAATACCATCATGCACAAATATTTGTGCATGAACTCGCCCCCATACTATGTAAATTATATAATTATGTACTAAAATCAGGAGACCCCCCAAAGCCATATTAACGGTAATTCATAAGGAGGGGAAGGACCCTCATCAATGTACCAGCTATCGCCCTATACGTCTACTCTGTGTGGATTATAAAATCTTGACTTCCATAATAGCTACCAGGATTCAAGAAAATATTAAGAAATTAATACAACCAGACAGTGTTGTAGTAAAGTCACTATGCCTCGAGTCCGAGTCCAGGTTCGAGTCTCCAGTGTTCAAGTCCAAGTCATTAAAAAAAAATCCGAGTCAAGTCCACTGCTCATCCGAGTCAAGTCCAAGTCGAGTCACTATTGATCCAAGTTCGTTGTAGGAACATGCCGTGACGTGTGATGTATGACATGAAGCAGTAACATTCCATTGCACTGATAATGGCGTTCCGCGAGCGAGCTATTTTTAGAACGTGACGTCATATCACGTACAGGGCAAATATGCGTTTTCCTCCACTCTTTCGCTGTAGTTACCCTTGGTTTTACTCGTTAAAACTACCGCTTTTTCCAAGTCTAAGACGTCTCCTAACCGTGGTTTTTAAACATTGTTGTTATGGAACGTGCAACAGCGACTCGAGGTACGCTGATAGGCCGCATATGAAGGATGTTAAAGCCGCAAGTGGCGTCGACCGGCCCTCGAAGCCAAGCGCGCTCCAGCCTATTGGCCGCGGCTCCGGCCGGCCGGCGGGGTTCGCGCACCACCGCGGCTCCGGCCCATGACTCACAAAAAATCTGGTGCAGACCGGTCGATGCAGTGAGGAGATACAGCCGTTGGATAATGATAATGCATTTGTCCACCGGCGCCATGAACGCCGAGCAGGAGAAAAACATCGACTTACCGTTCTATCAACTCGGCCCGTTTTCCAGTCTTTCTAAGCCCTCGACACACAATCCATCGTTTGAGCTGAACGTTGGTATGTTGTTCCACAGTTCTACCAGTAAAATGGGCGCCTGGACATCCTCTTGTGATAGTTTTACAGCTGAAAAGTCGGTCATATGGTTGCATCTGTTGCATGTGTAATGGCTGGTTGCTACGTGCGCTCTGACACTGTTTGCCCTACCTTAGCGGCAAGGGGCGTTGCTCATGAGATGGTGACGTCACGTGCGCGGTACGCCATTTAGATATTAAAATCATACACCAAATAATATTCTAATGACATATTAAAATTATAGCCTAATGATATATATATATATATATATATATATATATATATATATATATATATATATATATATATATATATATATATATATATATATATATGAGTCTTTTTCTCAATTTCCGAGTCAGAATGATCTGAATGTAGGAGTCCGAGTCCAAGTTCGAGTCATCAGTGCTCAAGTCCAAGTCAAGTCACGAGTCTCTAAATTTAGCAAATGACTCGGACTCGATTTCGAGTCTCGGACTCGAGTGCTACATCACTGCAACCAGATCAAACAGGATTCATACAAGGACGTCAAGGAACAAATAACATAAGGAGAGCCCTGCTCCTGCAGACAATAGCATGAGAAGACACACAATCATTAATGTTTCTTAGCTTGGACGCTGAGAAAGCATTCAACCAAGTTGACTGGGTGTTTCTGAGGCAGACACTAATATAAATGGGCTTTGGGAAAGAATTTGTGGCCTGAATCAATCTATTGTATAAAGGGCCCAGCTCCAAAGTTAGAGTTAATGGTCATTTCCCCAGTTTCTTCAGGATTGAGCGAGGTGTGAGACAGGGGGATTTGTTGTCTCCTATCCTATTTTCCCTAAGTATTGAACCTCTGGCAGTGGCAATACGCCAAAACGTACATATTCAAGGGATAGCAGATGAAGGGGGGTCAGTTCATAAAATAGCTCTATTCACGGACGATATTTTACTCTTTGTGAGAAATCCGCTTCTTTCCATCCCTGCACTTATGAAATGCCTGTATAAATACGGGTTGGTATCTGGTTACAAAATTAACTTAATTTTATTTATTTATTTCAGACACACAAGTATATAATAACGACAGTATATGTCCATATATCCATATAACATAAATTAAAACAGTCTGAAAAAGGTTGTATTGGCAGAAGCAATAAGCTTATAATGCCCACCCTGCAAAGCAAATTTACATTGGACTAGAAAGCAAAAGAAAAACAAAGAAAAAGATAAAAAGATGGCTACTGTTTATAATACATACCAACGTATGATTTTTAGGAAAAGTATTATTCTACAATAATAACATATTGCGAGAGAAAAAAAAAAAAGGTAACGCACCCAGTATCTAAGCTCTTAACTGCATTCACATGATTCATAATTTTTTATCGTATTATTCTTAAATATGTTTTTAAACTTTTTTACTGTTGTACAGTCTTTTAGCTCCTGAACTAATTTGTTCCATACATCAACCCCAACAAAAGAAATACAATGTTGTTTTACATTTGTTCTTGCTTTTGGTTTTCTGAACATTTTATACCCTCTGAGATCATAAGCACTGTCCCTGATCGAAAACAGACCCTGAATGTGTGCTGGCAACAAATTATTTTTTACTTTGTACATAAATTGAGCAGTGTTAAAGTAAACCAAATCTTAAAATGTTTTTAAATGTACAAAAAATTGGTTTGTATGCTCTCTATAATCTGCTTTATTTACAATTCAAATAGCTCTCTTTTGAATTATGAACAATGGGTTTAAATTAGTTTTATAGGTGTTTTCCCACACTTCAATACAGTACATCAGGTAAGACAAAACTAATGAACAGTACAAGAGATATAATGTTTTTTGATTTAAAAGACCTTTAAATTTATATAACACTGCAAATGTTTAGATAACTTTGATCTGATATAGTCAATGTGTGGTTTCCAACTTAACTTATTTTGTATTGTTACCCCAAGAAATTTTACATCACTTACTCTTTCGATATCTGTGTCATTTATTTTCAATTTTGTGTGCACATTAATACGACGATTTGTGAATATTATAAATTTTGTTTTCTTTAGATTTAAGGTTAATTTGTTTGAATCAAACCAACACTTTAATATATTTAATTATTTTTCTATTGTCTCCAATAAGGTTTTTAAATCTTCACCAGAACTAAGGATATTAGTATCATCTGCAAATAATATAAAATGTAATATTTTTGAGACTAAACATATATCATTAATATAAAGGATAAATAGTAAAGGACCCAACACTGACCCCTGCGGTAGACCAGTGGTCATTGTCAGTAACTGTGAATCAGTATTTTTAATGTGGACATATTGTGATCTATTCTCCAAATAACTCTTAATCCAAGAAAGAGCCACACCCCTAATTCCATATCTACAAAGTGTTTTAAGCAATAATTCATGATTAACAGTATCAAAAGCTTTTGTTAGGTCTAAGAACACTCCTACAGTGTATTGTTTATTATCAATGGCATCAGATATTCTTTCCACAACATCAACAAGTGCCAGAGTAGTGGACCTATCAGGTCTGAACCCATATTGCTGTTCACAGAGAATGTTATGTTTTACAATAAAATTATATATTCTTTTATGAAATATTTTTTCCAATATTTTGGAAAATTGAGATAAAAGGGATATCGGCCTGTAATTAGAAAAATCGTGCTTGTCCCCAGCCTTATAAATAGGAATAACCTTAGCAATTTTCATCTTTTTTGGAAACCTGCCTAACTGCAAGGACTGGTTACAAATGTGTGCAAGTGGTTTGGCAATATACTCAATGATTTATTTTAACACCGACATATCTAATCCATTCCAGTCTTCTGATTTTTTACTTTTAATTTTTTTAACAATTGTAATAATTTCATTTTCAGTTGTACCCTGTAAAAATATAGTTTTATCTAAATTTATTATATTACCTACAATATCATTGTCATCACAATTGGAATTTATCCCGTCTGCCAAGTGTGGCCCAATATCAGTAAAGAATTTATTAAATTAATTTGCAATGTCATTAGATTGGCTGATTTTACACGTCTCCTTTGTTAAAAAGTAATTAGGAGAATTAGAACTGCTACCCTTTTTAATTATTTGATTTAGTACATGCCATGTTTTTTTAATATTTGATTTATTTTCTTCCAGAATTTTGCTATAATAATTTATTTTACTAGATCTCATAATGCTTATTAATTTATTCTTATAGACTTTATATGTTTGTTCTGCTTCCTGAGTTCTATTTTTCAAGAAGTCTTTATACAACTTATTTTTCTTTGTACAAGCTTTTTGAATACCCTTGGTTAGCCATGGCTTTTCAGCATATTTATTTATCTTTACCTTGTGGACTAGGGGGCAACATTTCTCATACAGGGTGATAATAATATTTAAAAAAATATCGTTTGCCATGTTTACATCTTCTACATAAACCTCATCCCAGCTTTGTTTAGTTAAATCAATTTTAAACGAGTTTATTGCCTCTTGAGTTTTTTGTCTTAAAACTATAATATTTTGCTTTTGGTGACTTTTGGAGGCCTTTGTACTATTGTAAAAACAGGTAAATGGTCAAATATGTCAGCAATCAGAAGTCCACTAAACACATCACTTTCAATAACATTAGTGAAAATATTGTCAATCAATGTTGCACTATTTCTTGTTATTCGAGTTGGTCGAGTGATTGATGGATACAATCCTAAACTTCACATGGAATTAATGAAATCTGTATTGGCATTTTGCATTTAAGGATTCAACAGATCAGTGTAAAAATCTCCACATACAAAACACATTTTTTTATTGTTTATGCCATCAAACATATCAGTTATTTTTTTCCCGGAACTTTTCAACACAGGATCCTGGTTTTCTGTATATACAGCTGATTACTACATTCTTAGACTTTTCCATCTCAATTTCCACAGTAACACACTCCATAATTGTATTAATAGAAAATGACATGTTGTTCACTAATTTACTTATAAGGTTTTGATTAATATACAACGCGACACCCCCACCTTTTTGACCGTTTCTACTTGTAAAGTACATATTATATCCTTCAATTTGAAACATAGAAGACTGTTCTTCATGAAGCCAAGTTTCAGAAATTGCTATAGGAGTAAATTTATTTTTGGTTTGTCTCAACCAGTAAATAATCTTAGATAAATTTGCATTTAAACTTCTACAATTGAAATGCATAACAGATACTTTGTCTTTAGTTATCACACTGCTCTCAAACTGGTCTTCAGTATAATATTCACAATGAGTATGTACTCCAGTGTAAAAATTATTTTCTGGATCAATATCATCTTGCATATCCAGTTGTCTATACTCAGTGTAATCAAACATTTGCAAATGTAGGCTTTCAAAACATTGATTCACAGTCTCTGTTCTTGCTATCTTAGTAGCTAAGGATTTTGGTTCATCCAAATTTGTTGCAAGTCTTATTTCTTTGTCATCCATATATGATATGAGTTGTGTTAATCGTGTCTTCCTTGTTAATTCCCATGAAGTGTTATTTATATTGTTCAAGTTCTGTGGTATCTTTAACAACTATCATCTTTGCTTGTTCCGGGGTTCCATTCAGCTTTATCAATACTTTGCAGTTTCTTGTCCAGGTGTCACAAACCTTCTTCTCTTTTCTTAGGATCCTTGCTTGTCTTGCAATTTCAGAATTTCTTTTTGTGAGGTGCTCATTCACATATACGTTTGTACCCTTCAATTTTCTAGCATTTCTCAGCACCTCCATTTTGAGTTTCCTACTTGCGAGCCTAATGATAACATGTGGCTTTTTGCTGTATTTTTTAGCCAAAGTATGGCAAGCAACAATGGCTTTACTATCAATGTTAATGTCTTTGCTGTTAAGGAACTTGATTACCTGATCTTCCAATGAAGAATCCAGATTATGAGCAGGGGGTAGCTCACTGTCTTCTCTCTTGTCACCAGCTATGGCCTGCGCATAAGTGCGGTGTATTTCAAGCCTTGATATCAGGAGATCATCCATCCTTGAATACTGCTCCAAGTCATCAATTCTTCTTTCCAGCAGTTAAATGTTTTGTCCTTTTCTCGCATTAAAGCCTTTAGTTGTTTGATTTGATCCAAGGCCTCTTGCAGACTTCTATGTTGTTTTGATACTGTACTTATTTCATTTGACATGAAATTCAGAGATTTCTTTATCTCTTCCAGTTCTTGTACCAGTTTCTCAGTAGCCATTTATTCACCAAATGTTTTCCTTAGATGGTTTGTAAAGAAAAGAAAAAAAATTGGTAATGGTGTCTGCTTACCAACAAGTTGCTCCTTATGCTGAAAAAGTCCAAAAATTTCACCAAATTAAGAAATGCTCTTTAATCCAGTGGCGATAGTGTCTTGAACCACTCAAAACATGTTAAAATAGGGTGGATGTTGAGTGATTTCTTTGATATAGTTTGGATTGTTGGAGCTCAGTCGTACCACCACTCCTACACGGCAGCCATTTTCCAAAAATTAACAAGTGATCATGTCACTTGTCATGTTAACGAGACTAAGTCAGAAGCCATGATGATTTCAGGCACCTGGCCTGTACAGCTAAATAACAGTGTCTTCTTTCGCTGGTCCAAACAAGGATTTAGATATCTGGAAATTATTATTACACCTAACCCCACTCAGCTGTTTCAGGCCAACTATAACAAATCAATTAGTCTAAATAAAAAATAATGTGACACGCTGGGAGGTCCTTCCTCTTTCTTTAATTGGTGGAGTTGAGATTGTAAAAATTAACCTGTTGCCTAGACTTCTATTCTTGTTTCAGTCCCTTCCTGTAAAAGTACCTGCCTCTACTCTAAACACCTTAGATAAACTAATTTCAACATTTATCTGGCAAGGGAAGAGGCCGAGGGTTAGACTGAATTGCCTTAAATTACCTAAGGACAGAGGAGGACTGAGTCTCCCAAACCATAAAAAATATTACTAGGCTGCCCAAATAAATGCAATTGTGGTGTGGCTTGAAAATGACCGGGAAACAATATGGACTCAAATAGAGCAAGATTGAGTTAAGGCTGTTCCTCTATCTATATTGCCATTTATTGATACAAAGTCAATTCAAAAAATTTGAATACAGAACGAATGGATAAAACACACGTTAAAAGTATGGACAACAGTTAAAAAATTGCTATGGGGACCAGAGTCCATCTCAAGGGCCATGTAAAATTAGGGAACATACAATTCCCTCCTTCGGTGTGGGATAAGGGGTTTAAAAGATGGGTAGACAAGGGTCTCTGTACAATCAATCAACTCTTTATAGGAACAGATTCAAATCATTCTTTCAACTTCAAGAACAATTTGACATCCCATCAAATGATTTATATAGATACCTTCTGATAAGATATTATATCACAAGTCATAAAGAAAGGCATTTGGTCAGAACAAACCCAAATGTAATAGAAGAGTACTTTATCAGTGTTATAGAGAAGCATTTCCCGACAAAAAAAACACATTTCTAATATATACAAAAGGTTGGTAACTGACACATTACAAAGCATGAACAATATCAAGGAAAAATGGGAATTAGATAGAAATGTTAGAATTGAAGACTCTGCATGGGTGGACATATGTACCGACTGTCATAGGGGAATTAGCAGCCAACTATGGAAAGAATTTGACTGGAAAGTGAAGATCAGATAGATAGATAGATAGATAGATAGATAGATAGATAGATGGATAGATGGACATCTTTATTTTCATTTTGTATGCACACAGTGCGTACAGAACGAAATATCGTTTGCATACAGCTTGAAAAGGAATCATTCTAGAAATCACTCTAAAAATCACAGTATTTTTCATGACAAATATGCAGCAGCGATTTATGTAAACAATTGAGATAAAAAACAATGTAACACTGTAAGCAATAGTCTATTTGTGGCTTCAGCATTTCAGAGTCCATTTTGTGGCTTCATCAGTTCAGCAGCATGAAGCATATGTGCAAATGTGTAAATGTGAAGTTATGCAAGTGTGGTGCAGTGTCCATTTTTGGTTTCAACAGTTCACAGTCCATTTAGTAGCTTCAGCAGTCCAGCATTCTGAAGCATATGTGCAAATGTGTGGATGTGCAGTTATGCGAGTGTGGTGCAGAGTCCATTTTGGGTTTCAGCTGTTCACAGTCCATTTAGTGGCTACAGCAGTCCAGCATTCTGCAGTCCTGCATTCTGAAGCATATGTGCAGTGTGAATGTGCAGTTATGTGAATGTGGTACAGAGTCCGTTTTTCGGCCTCGACAGCCCAGAGTCACTAGCAGTTCAACAGTCTAATGGCAACCGGGGAAAAGCTTTTGCAGAACCTGGAGGACCTGCAGCAGATGCTGCAGAACCTCTTCCCAGAGGGCAGCAGGGAGAACAGTCCATGGTGGGGGTGTGAGGGGTCCCTGATGATGTTACGGGCTGGGGACACACACCACTGTGATGAGATTTCCTTGATGGAGGGGATAGGAGCCCAGATGATCCCTTCTACTGTCCTCACCACTCTCCTCATGCTCTCCCACTCGGCTGAGACAGCTGGTCAGAATGTTCTCTATGGTGCTTCTGTAGAAGGTCTTGAGGATGGGCGGGAGCAGGCGGGCTCTCTTCATCCTCCATAGGAAGTACAGTCTTTTCTGCGCTTTCTTCACCAGTGACGTGGTGTTCACAGACCAGGTGAGGTTGTCTGTGATGTGCACCCCAGAAATTTGGTGCTGCTGACCACCTCCACAGCTGAGCTGTTGAGCAGTGGAGCGTGGCGAGGCCGGTTCTTCCTGAAGTCCACAATGATCTCCTTCGTCTTCTCTGCGTTCAGGATCAGGCTGTTGTCTCTGCACCGGCCCACCAGCTGCTCCATCTTCTCTCTGTAGTCTTGGTCGTTGTCATCTCTGATCAGGCCCACCACCGTTGTGTC
Organism: Fundulus heteroclitus; assembly: GCF_011125445.2. Taxonomy (NCBI): domain Eukaryota; kingdom Metazoa; phylum Chordata; class Actinopteri; order Cyprinodontiformes; family Fundulidae; genus Fundulus; species Fundulus heteroclitus. Next base: position 26,263,248 of record NC_046375.1, read on the forward strand.
GTCAGCAAACTTCACAATGTGATTGGTGGTGAACTTGGGGACGCAGTCGTGTGTCATCAGGGTGAACAGCAGGGGGCTCAGGATGCAGCCCTGAGGGGAGCCCGTGCTGAGGGTAATGACATCAGAGGTGTCATCAGAGGTGTCAACCCGGACTGACTGAGGTCTGTTGGTGAGGAAGTCTAGCAGCCAGTTGCGAAGGGGTGTGCTGAAGCCCAGATGTTCTAGTTTTGGCACCAGGTGCTATGGGATGATGGTATTAAACGCTGAACTGAAGTCCAGGAACAGCATCCGCACGTGCGTGTTCTTCTCCTCCAGGTCGCTAGGGATCGGGTGGAGAGCAGAGGAGATGGCGTCCTCAGTGGAGCGGTTCTTTCGGTAGGCAAACTGGAACGGGTCCAGTGTTGGGGGAGGCTGGAGACCATGTGTTCTTTCACCAGCTTTTCAAAGCACTTGATCATGATGGGAGTCAGTGCAACAGGCCGGTAGTCGTTGAAGCAGGTGACTCGAGGTTTCTTCAGCACCGGAATGATGGAGGCTGACTTGAAGCATGTTGGCACTGTGGCTTGGTCCAGCGAGGTGTAAAAAATGTCTGTGAGGACACCAGCCAGCTGACCTGCACACTCTTTGAGCACCCGCCCAGGTATGTTGTCGGGACCTGGGGCCTTCCGCAGGTTGACTTTTCTCAAAGTCTTCCACACGTCATCAGTGTCAAGGCGGAGGACCTTCTCTTCCTGATGGGGGACAGCTTTCACTGCTGGAGTGCTGTTTAGTGCCTCAAACCTTCCGAAGAAGTTATTTGTTCCATTCAGCATCAACTTTACCCACCGGGGGGGGAGGGCGTGTTGTATTCGGTGATCGCCCGTATGCCTTTCCACATGCTCCTGGTGTCGCTGGCGTCATGGAAAAGCTCCTGGATTTTCTCAGTGTGGTTCCGCTTTGCTAACTTGATGGCATGGTTCAGGTTGGCTCTCGCTGTCCTCAGAGCCTCCTTGTCACCAGACTTGAAGGCTGAGTTCCGTGCTTTTAGCGCTTGATGGACCTCAACAGTAATCCAGGGTCGTTGGTTCGCTCGGGTGAGGATGGTCTTGGTGGTGCTGACGTCCTCAATGCATTTGTTGATGTAGGCTGACACAGTCATGGCGTACTCATCAACATTGATCTTGTCGTCATAGGTTGCTGCATCTTTAAACATGTCCCAGTCAGAGTACTCAAAACAGTCCTGGAGCGCTTCCATTGCTCCCTCAGTCCACACCCTCACCTGCCTTACTGTAGGTTTAGCTCTGATCAGCAGGGGCTTGTATGCAAGAATTAGCATAACAGATAGATGGTCTGAAGTGCCCAGTTGGGGGCGGGGAGCCGCCTTAAATTCGCTTTTAATATTTGTGTAGACCAGGTCTAGAGTGTTTTCACCCCGAGTTGCCGAGACCGCTGTTATAATAACCGCAGAGAATTCTCTGGGCAAATAAAATGGTCTGCAGCCAACAGTTAGCGAAAACGTGTTATTACTCCCTTTATCATTTCCTCATTTGTTAAAAACCCCAGTGTAGCATTATGTTGGTGAAATTGTGTAAATATCGGAGACACCACACACATTTTTTTGGGATTGTCCTGTAATACAAGGATTTTGGGACAATATTAAAAAGGAAAAAGAGGAAATATTGAAAGTAAATGTGACGCCTGAACCTGTGGTGTTTTTGTTGGGAGCCATACCTAAAAGCAAATATAACACAGATTAGAGATATATACTGAGGGTTCTTTTATTGGTAGCAAAGAAAATGATTACTGTGCACTGGAAAGATGTAAAACCATCAACTATAAATCAGTGGGCCCTGAGACTGAAACATGTTTACACAATGGAGCGAATGACTACAAGCCTACAGCTAACTATGGACACTTTTATACGAAGGTGGACTTGTATTTCAGAAAATCTTGGTGTCTGATGGAGAGGACGAGGGGACAAGATATTACTTGAAGGAGGGGTCTGATGGAATTCCTCATTGGGAAAGGGTCCTGCTTGGCCACAGATTACAGATTGTGGATATTGTTTGCTCTGCCTGCTGTCATAATTGTAAAGTCTTTTGGTATTTTGTGTTTGTTGCGATGTGTACTATTTGAGTTTCTGTCAGGAGATGTAATGTAAAATTTCTAAAATGGTTAAATAAAAAGTTCTAATTTTTTTTGTGTTTTCTACAATTAGTTTATGAAATCGTATTAAAGAATGTCTTTTCTTTGTACAATTAGCTTGTGATATAATAAGTAAATGTTTTATTTTTTCCTGATTATATATGACACAAATAGAATTACAATTTTTCTGCATTATTACAGACTACAGAATGTATACCGACCTCTACGCCAAGTCAAGCCTCGGCCTACCGTTCCAAATCTGCTGTGCTTCTGAGAACCTGCAGGCTTCTGTTGGATGAACTGATCCACCTACCAACACTACACTGCAGTTAACAAAGTAAACTGTGACCTATGTAAATATACATAGTCAGCAAATGAGAGATGTTTTGAATGAAATTGTGGAAGCTGTGAATGACCTTCGGAATATCCCTGTTCAGCATGCGTCCGGATTTATCAATGTACTGTATATCCAGGTTCTCCTCTCGGACATCAGGGACTGATAGACCCAGGCTGGAATTATAAACGTTTACTCTCACTAGAACAAGCCATACATGAATTAAACGTTTCTGTCTCTCAACCACTCTCGCCTGAAAATGATTTGTTACAGTTTCAACAGCAAGCTACCGATGCTTAGAATGAAATCCCACAAGTCGTAAATAGCCTCCAAAACATCCCTGTTCAGCATGTATCTGGATTTATCAATGTATACCCAGGCTCGCCTGTTAGACAGCAGGGGCCGATAGACCCGGGCTGGAATTATGAACGTTTACTCTCACTTGAACAAGCCCTCCATGAATGAAACGTTTCTGTCTCTCAAACACTTAGAACTAATCGCACAAGCGGTCAGTCTCAGCAGCAGCATGGCGGGCATATAAATCAGCGTGTTGTAGAGAGCGTTGAACATAATGAGACTGATTCTTTGAATATTGTTTTGCAAAATCCCACATCCAGCCAACCTCGATAGCCAGGCGTGACTGCTCCTTCCCCCACCGCCCCCACACTTGACCGAGTGGTTCAACCCAGCACGAGTCACGATCACTAGGTGTTAGACAGCCCTGATCAGACTCCGGAAACTCATGCACCCTGTATTGTGCACAAACATTTCAATGTTACAGAAATAAGACCTCCTTTCAACGTGATTGCCTCGTGCCTCGATGACGTTCCTAATCCTGCAGAATTCTATACACAGGTATTTAATAAACTCATCGAGCTTGCAGACTCTGCTGCACAATTAGCATCCTGTAACAATATTGTACAGTTAGAATTAAGCAAGGAAGGATTCTCTCGTCATGCAATCCTTTAAGTAAATGATGAGCGTGATTTAAAAGTGTCTGTATTTCAGGAATTTTTAGAGGAGCTTGTACAGTCTAACACTGAGCTTCCAGCACCTCACAACATAGAACTGATTCTTCAGGTTGTAAAGGTGCAAAACGTAAGGCTGTAAAACCATTAGACTGAGCTGATTCATAAAAAACGTTGTCAACTGTTTATCTTTGGCGACCGTTCTAATCAGCTTTGTTTTTCAATCAGTCTAGCACAGGGGTCGGCAACCTTTACCACTGAAAGAGCCATTTGGACCCATTTCACACAGTAAAGAAAACACTGGGATCCTCAAATGTGTGTTGTTTTATTGATTTGTGTACTATACTGTCTTCTGTGGGCCTTGAGCCTGTAATAATAAAGTATAAAATCCTTTTGAAATTTTAAATGAAATAACGCTGCACATAAGGGCTTTTTTGCAACAGAATGGACCCGCACCAGAACCAATGCATCTCTGAGCTTGTACTTCTACTGTTTTATGGAAATCATCAACTCTGCTAATGTCAGAGTTTTTATTTTGAATAAAGCTTGGTGCGAGTAAAAACACATCATGGTCGGACTATTTGATTTTCAGCCCATACAAATGGTTCATCCGGAATACTTTCTTTCCTTTTAATCAGAACACATTTTAATCACATCTGCGAAAGTAAACGAGCTCCTGTCATTAACCAGCTAACAGCTGCATTAGACGAACTATCAGACGTTCAGGCGGAGTCCTGCGCAGCTGAAGCTCCACTTCAGCCGCGCAGGACTCCGCTCACAGCTTCGAACCAAGCGCTGTTCGCTTTTCCTCACTTTGAAAATGAACAAACAGAGGAGCAGACAGAGGACGTTTTATCATTCTCTTCCTTTTATCTCCTCTTTCTTTCACCTCTACTCTTTTTTTTTTTTTTTTTTTTCCTTCACTTTTTGTTCTTCCTTTACTCTCCCATTGTCATGTCCATATAATTTGAAATTCTCCTTGCAGGAATCATAATAAAGCTATTTACAAGCATAAATCAAGTGGAGCACTATGGCGAAAGCTGTTTGCCCCACTTGTAAAAGCAAAATCTGTCGAGCTCTATCTGGCATTGAGATATCAATTCCTATTGCCATATTGCTAGACAGGACACTGGGGAAAAAAAAAAAAGAAAAAAAAAATGAACAAACGACAGATATAGAAACGACTCTTACCCTGCTGTTTAGCTCTCGTCACCCTCAATGACTCCATGTTAATTTAGGTAACCGTGTTGCCCTTGTCATTTGTAGAATTTACTACAAAAAAGCAGCATTGTTACAAAACTCCGCCTCGCTGTGTTTGTGTCAATGCAGCGAGTAAACTACCAGTTCTTCTTCTTCTTCTTCTTGAGTTTATTGACGGGGAGCAAAAATCTTTTCAGTGTGCATTACCACCACCAACTGGTGAGGAGTGTTCGTCAGCCAGCATTGACGACTGCCTGTATGAGGCACACAGCTCCGTGACATAATTATTTTCAACACCTGAGCCGCATCAGAGCCATCAAAGAGCCGCATGCGGCTTCGGAGCCGCAGGTTGCCGACCCCTGGTCTAGCACATCTCTTTAACCCATCTTTTACAGAAGCGGAAGCAGTGCATCAAGCCAGACAGTGGCAGCGTATGGCCGGTCGCACTGAACAAACCCCCTTGACTTTCAGCGATGTGCAAATATCTGAAAAGATCGTGAACAGGAAAATTGTCGTGTTCTATAAAAACGATGGGGAGGCATTGCTTTGCAAATTCGAGACCGCTCAAATCCTCTTTTTCTGTTTTTGTTCAAAAACCATTATTACGGGATAAAAAGCCTGGCGGGTTTCACCAGCGCGGTGCACATCTGCAGTTACTGCTTTAAGGGTTTCGAAAACATTACCACGCATAACTGTAAGTATCGTTGTTCAGTACGCCACTACCCGAGCTGTACTCTCCAAGAGTACCGCCCTGTACACTATGCAGATTGTAACCGGGTCTGTCGTAATTCATTGTGCTTTGATAATAACAGAGACCTCGTGAGAAACCTAAACTCGGGAAGTTTGTGAGTAATTGCGAGATAACCAAATTCAGTCCTGTGTGTAAAAAACTCTATAATCTATCAGCAGGCGGAGAGAGCAGGCGTCACAACTGTTCGATAAAATGCAAAGTCTGTTGTGAGAAAGTGCCGCGTGGTGTTGATATAATGTTAAACGAGCATCAGTGCTACATTCAACCTACCCTGACCAATCGTGAGCTCAGTGATAAACTGTTTTTTATGATTTTGAATCTTTTACAGACCAGAGCAGCGTGCACATTCCGTTTCTCGTGTGTACCAAAACATTGAAAGGACACGTTTGGCACGCTTATGGGGTGAACTGCGTCAGGGAATTTCTGCTTCAGTTCAGGAAACCCTGGTACAGGGGTTACACATTTTTAGCCCATAATGTCCGGGGACACGACTCTTACTCAGTGGCGGTTCTAGACCAAATTTACCAGGGGGGCCAAGGTGGGGCCATTGTTTTTTCACAGGGGCACAGAACAAAAAAATAAAAAAAACAACAATAAAATGGCAATATTTAACTGTGGAATAATATTAAGTGAGCCACTTGTGGCTCTGGAACTGCAGTTTTCAGACCCCTGATCTAGCAGTTTAATACTTTGCCCCCAGCTCAATACAGCTGAAGCTAAACGTGAAACATCTTAAGTTTTAAATTCTTTTTAAGTAGAGTAAAACTGTATAGGTAAAAAAATAATAATAATATTGGTCAATATGACCAATCAGTTATGGTGTTTTTGCCATTGTAAATAATTATGAGAAGTGTATTTAATATCATGTCTTTAGTACAGGGGCCATAACAGAGGCCAGGACCATTTCTACAGGGGCATGGGCCCCTGTTGGCCCCTGTCTAAAACCGCCCCTGCTCTTACTTGATTCTGAGTGTGATGGTCCAGCTGGGTATCCGCAGAGCCGGAGCGATTTAACAACTGGTATAGCCAGGCGTGCAAGCAGCCCTTTGACTTTCAGAAAGAAGCTCTTTATTATTGTCAAAATTATGTTGAAATTCTCTTCAAGGGTTGTGTGAAATTCAGAAAAGAGTTCTTTAAAGAGACAAGCATGGATCCTTTTAAATGCATCACAATTGCCTCATTCAGTGGCTGGAATGGTTAGCTTAGGCCAGGGGCATAGACATCCAGCATGCGCTAAGTAAAGGGGAAAGGAAAATTGCCCCTTATTATGTGGACGGTTATACCGAGGTTCAAGGGGTCAAAACTGTGATTGAGTGTTCCTTCCACGCAGTCAGTTTACAGCATGCAATTAGAGGTTATGTGGGAACATGATTGGACCAAAATTAAAACGTTGCACTTGGGTGTCAAAAGGTTTCTGGAATGTTTCAATGCACCAGAGCCTCTCTCCCCGCGAGAAGCGTTATACGGAGGCAGAACATGTGCTCTCAGACTGAGCTACAAGGCTGGGTATGAGGAAGCGGTGCACTATGTTAACATTACATCATTACAACATATTTATTGAAGTAAACCCAGGTAAAAGACAAGTTGCTAAACTTTGTCTGAACAGTTTTTGGGGAAATTTGCACAGAGAAATGACCTGGCTCAAACTACCATTGTGAGCGAGCCTGATGACATTTTTAACTTTCATTTCTCAGGTAAATACACAGCTACTTTTACTTTTTGACCGATGAAATGTGTATGGTTCAGTGGAAATACAACAAGCGGTGCATCCAGACCCGGCTGCAGAAACATATTACAGGGGGGGGCATTCAACTTTTTTAGGGGGCCCATTAAAAAAATGTATATTTTTCAGGCTGAACAGTGGCTCTGTGACTACTCCTACTGTGCTGAGAAAGAAATTCTCAATATCATCCCAAAATCTAAAAAAAAATTGACAAACAAAAAGCAATAGTGTAGTCAGTGTTGCCAAATTTGGCATGTTTCCACCCTTTTTTGTGTTCTTCTTTTGAACACATTGAGCTGGAACAAAAAAAGCTTATGGGCAGGTTGTAAACATTTAGGAAGCTTTTCACAACATTTGTTGTGAAAAGCTTACCAAAACGTAATTCTTTCTTTTAGAAAGAATTAATGACAAAATATATCAAAATAGTTGTCAATGTCTAGCAGAAAACTAAAACTATTTTAATAAAATGTCATCTCCTTCAACTTATTTTACCAATAAATGTATTTTTTAAATGAGTAGAATCTGTCAAATCTGACATCATCAATGAATAAAAGTTGTAATGAATAATATTGATTGTTATAATAAAACAAGAAAAGAATAATGGTTAATCAAGTGTCACTATGAAATTGTATCGGTGAATGTAAACGCCCAAGAGGGGTTGAGTTCTACTGATCAACCTTTTTGTTCTACTGATCAACTTCAAAAGTATTTCATGACTGTGAAAGAGAAATGTTTGATTGAGCTATACTCTACGGAGCCCTAGTGGGGTCATCGCAAAATGTTTTGCATGTTGAGAGAATGTGCGCTCGTTTTACTAAAGTGTACTATCGTTTAACTAAATTGTGCTCTCGTTTAACTATATTGTGCACTCGTTTTACTATATTGTGCACTCGTTTTACTAAATCGTAAGCTCGTTTTACTAAATCTTGTGCACAATTTACTATATTGTGCTCTTGTTTTACTATAGTGTGAGCTCATTTTACTAAATTGAGCTCTGATTTTAAGCATAGTAAAACGAGGGCACAATTTATTAAACGAGTGCACTATTTACTCAAACGAGCGCACCATTTACTAAAACGAGGGCACAATTTATTAAAACGAGAGCACAATTTAGTGAACATGGTTATAGAACATTGTGTGCACGATCTACTTAAACGTGGCCACAATATGTAAAACGTGCACTCAATATTGTCTTGACACATGTAAACATGAGCACGTTATGGTATATTCGAGATCTCGATCTACCAAAACGCACCCACAAATAATTAAAACGTGTGCTCGCATAAATAGGCCTACAACGGGATCACCTTTTATTAATTCGAGGGCTCAATTAAAAGAAAACGTGCTCACATTTTAATAATTCAAGTGCTCAATTAAATGAAAACGTGCTCACGTTTAATTAATTCGAGGGCTCAATTAAAGAAAACGTGCTCACAAATTATCACGACCTGAAAAAAAATATCACTTAAAGTGAGCTCTCCCGGGCTCCGTAATACTCTGTAAGAGGAATAAAAATTATATTAAGGTAGCTTTAAAACTCCTGTTGGAAAGCTATTGATAAAAGTTTTTTTCCAGTTGATATATCATGATTGTTAAAATGATCTTGTGTGTTATTTGGCTGTCTGATTGTAGAAAACAAGTTTTTTTTCCCTTGCTTCAGCTCAGTTGTGTGCTAATGGCATGTTCTTATGTGTTTAATGGTTCTGTGCTTTTAACATGAGAGATTATGAGATTTGGCCCTGTTTTTGTCTTTTAAATTGGGCAGGTTTTATGCTGGGTTTGGGTTGTAAATCAACAGAGAGACAACCTGTCAAAAGTCAAGCATAAGTTATACGCTGATAAACATGGGCACTGGTGTCAGGCTGATGAACACTGACTGATGTAAAAAATCAAACTAGAGGAGGTTCTGTGATTACAGCAGCTATGGAGCACAAGGAGCAGAACAAAGCCGAGTTCCCTTCTGCCACCAAGTAACCCTTCAATTTGCCAGAGTTTTACTGCTTAGTTCTGCTCCTTGTGCTCCTAACTGTCTAGCTAACCCTCCTAGCTAAATGCTTACTCCAGTGTTTACTTCAATGCTGAAGTTTCAAACAGAAATTAATAGCACTGCTTCCAGATCGCCCCGCGATCATTTCTTGTAATTGTTTGGTAATAAGACCGAATTTCCATCCCGCACTACCAACACCAACGGTTACCATAGCAAAGCCTCAGCCGCAGCGTTTCTCAAGGCTATGAACATATGACTCAGTGTCCCGCCCCTCTACAGCTGTAATTGGCTAGCATGTGGCCTTTAGTCGTTGATGTGATTGGTTGCTTTATATGATTGACACATCAAAGATAGTACTAATAGAATGATGGCCACTCCGGGGTTAAAAAAAAACGACTTCCAGGGTGGGCATGGCTGGGTCAGCGGGTGGGCACGGCCCCCCAAAGCCCGCCCATGCCGCCGGGTCTGGGTGCATCTCACCACCCAACAAGGTGAATATTGTGTTTATCACAGCGTTCACCATGGGGTACGCCCATCTGAAACTGTGCACCTGTCTCGATTGACTTCAGCATTGCGCTTTTGTACATAGACACGGACAGCCTGATCTACGTTGTTAAACCGGGCGAGAACTCCCTTGAGCTGGGGGTATGATTTAACAGATGAACTGGAAGGCGACACGATTCAGGAATTTGTATCAGCCGGGCCCAAAAGCTACGCATATCAGACCAGATTCCAGAAAAAGGTTGTGAAGCAGGTTAAAGGCATCACTCAAACTCACGAATGCTGTGAGAGGGTGAATTTTGACAGTGTTAAAGGCCTGGTAGAAGGTTATTTGCGAGGGTCTACAGGGGACGTTTTAAAAGCTCCACAACGTACCATAAAGTGGGATGAAAAAAAAAAAGCTTTCAGCTTCAAAATGCCACATTTCAGAAAAAGTTCCACGTGGTGTATGACAAGAAAAGTTTTTTTCCTTACGGAACAACTCTGCCTTTTGGTTACCAAAGGTTAACCGAGCAAATGTCGCTCTCCCATGAAACAAAGGATTTGACCCTAGATTCAAAACCCCTTTTTCACACATTATAGCAGGTCCGAGCGGATGGGGTAAATCCTTCTTTGTTAAGTGTTTTGCAAAATTGTAACCATGTTATGGATGTTTTACCTCTAAATATTGTATGGATTTACACCTCATTCTAGCCGATGTACCCTGAATTGCAAAAAAGGAATAAAAAGGTTAAATTTGTCGAGGGACTACCTCATTCTTTTGATGATGAAAATCTGTTTGCTCCTGATCAGAACCATTTGGTTATTTTGGACGATGTAATTTTCCAGGCTTTGGAGCATCCAGAAGTGGTCAAGATTTTTATGCAATACAGACATCATAGAAATATGCTGACTCAGAATGTGTTTCATCAAGGCAAGTACAGCCGCACCATCAGCCTAACACTAAATATATGGTGTTGTTTAAGAACCCCAGAGATAAACTGCAGCTGAATATACAGACGAGCTCGAAGCAAAAGAGTAAAAAGCCCAGGATGGTTGAAATTTTCACCCTAAAAGTCTTTTATCAGCCAGCAGTATTGTTTCAAATTATTAATACGTACAGTGTCTTTTCTTTTGTAGCAATCTTTAAACATTTGTAAAGAACACATTCCATGATTAAATGAGCACGAGGCCCACTTTTCAAATACCATGGCATCATTTTTATAAACATCATCATCATATGTAGCCAATATTTCATGAATCGATAGCCCACAGGCTTTATGACACAGATAATAAACACAATGGTGACCGCACACGACGGATAGTGTTTTGAAGTTGACGATTATGATGTCTTTCAAAAATAATACTATGCTTGATGGATAGAAATCGAAATCTGGAGGGAATCCGTAAGAGTCAAAAAAGGTGGCTTGATCATTTTCTTCCAAAGTCAGAGCTAGCCAGTGTTCTCCAGGCATCTGTGAAGGATGAGTGTTGACGATAAAATAGGCAGGTCGTCTGTACGTGCGTTTGAGTAGCGGGAGGTGATTGGATGCCCAAACGGCGTTAAATAAGTCCCCCAACAGATGATGCATCAGACTCTCGAGCTTGTGGTTATTCGTGTTTTAATAAAAATCCACCAAGATCTGCCTTTTTGAGTTGATTTCCAAAATTGTGTCGTAACACCCATACACAATCACGGTGGTTGTATGAGGCAATGGGGCCCTGAATCTCATTTCCAGTCTGGCAATAGCACGTCAGTGTCCTCGCTCAGATTGACATTTAAAGACAAACAGGGAATAGCCGTTGTTAAATTCCTCACGAGCAATTCCTAAAGGAAGGTCTTTTAAATGACGACCTGTAGCGGTGAACATGTTGTAATACTCCCTGACTGAAATACCGTTGTTGAATTAGGGTTGAAACGCTTTAGCAGGGACTTGTCTGCCATTTTTGCAAAGAGCCATATATTCCACATCCATATGCCTAAAGTTGAAAGGTGACAAGCTTCCCCTTCCTATGAATGCCTCGTGGTTTACCATACCTAAAACGACATATTTAGGCGTGGTTATGTTGAAGCCGTCTCACTTCCCCAGGTCCGTTGAGTCATTTGAAGGACTTAGTTCAAGAGTGCAATAAAAACTCAGCCAAGGAAACAGAATTCAAGTTTCGCCTTTGCAAAGGGAGAGAAGTTGCACCAGCCAACATTTGCGAGCAAAACAACTCTGCCGTCTTCCTTGTGCAGGCTTCTTTTATTAACTTCAAAGGGGAGGGTCTCACAGAGTTACATGAGCGAATGACACACACCATTGCACAATCAGTTCCACACCTTAACACTACCACTACCCTATATGGAGCTACTTCTTTGGCTGCCCGATGCACTGGTTCTTCTGGTCATTGTTTGCAAGCTGCTGACCGCAACCCCGAAACCTTTTAGTACCAACAACATTTCTGCATAATCCAGTCTTCATACCAACAGGCGCGGTTTTGAAGCTTTCTGCCAGCTGTCTTAAAAGCTATATAAAAGCATATAAAACCATGGAAAACCTTCATAAAAGTGTAAGAAATGGATCAGAGTTAATACATTCCACAGTTCCCAAAAAGAGATTGTCCTGAGTACATATCCTGGAATTTTCAGGGATATAATATGTTTTCACATTCACGCGCGAAAGCGGATAAAGGGCATTTCCTCTCATTAAGGCTGAGGCGTGCCCAAGCAGGATGGCTGGGAACACTGAAACTTTTTTCACAGAAAGAGAAGCGCCCAGAATTTTCAGACAGAAGGTTGAATCATGAGGTCCCATGAGAGAGAACGCATCGCTGATCCTGGTTAGTTTAACCTTCATATCGACAGAATTAAAGAGGAGTCTTTCGCAGAAGAAAATACCTGTGTGAAGTGGCCCCATCAGGTGTAACTCTCTCGAATTAGCGGTGATAGAGGTTCTCCGGTTCATTCCTGTATTCGGACCGTCAGTCATAACAATCGAGTCTACAGCTCCCGCCCTGTCTTTGTAAAAGAGACCTGCACTAAATTGACTCTTTACCATGTCTTCTGAATAGTTGAGCAAAGTTTCAATTATTGCTCTGTACGGGTGAGTCATGCTCGACTGTGAAATTAATCTGTCTTCCAGAATAATGTCGCATTGACTGAACATTGTATTCAGCGGGTAATTTATGAGTCTGACGGCCGCGTCGTTTGCCAGATTGCTTCCATCTGCGTTGGTGATCTTCAGACGGACGTGCAGCAAGGTGATTTTAAGGCCGGTAGAAGCCGGCCTTAAAATCTATAGGGTGCGTGTAATGAATCACGGCAGCGGACCCAGAATTCAGCCAGACCAGCAGAGGTTCTTAAAAAAGGGATTTATTTAACAAAAAGCAGAGCAATGCAAAAAGGACTGAATAATCAAAAAGACTAATAAAAAACATCCAGAACTTCATAGGAACAGAAACTGACTGGTAACATGGCAAAATAACTCAGGTTCTCTGGAAGGGAAAAACTTGGTCAAAATTCCAAAAACAAACATCAGATCAGGATTGACTCACCCAAAAACATGACAAGACCAACAAGACGGCCTGGCACTGATGTCTGGTCTCAACAGTATATATGGAGGTGGAGGCAGGTGAAACTGGCGAGAGGTGATTGCAGCAGGGGTGGAGTTAGGCAGGTGTGCAGAGTAAGTAATTAGACCAGACATCAGTGCTGAGGCTCAAAACAAGAACAGATCAGAAACCAAACCTAAAAAGCTGAGAGGACAAGTGGACAGAAACAAACTACACCAGACCTTATAAGAAACAACCCCGAAGTATAAAACTAAAACAGAAGATAAAGCCAAGACTAACACAGATGACCAAAACAGGATAAACTAACTGTAAACAAGCAAATCAGGAACCTAGACAAGACAAAACTCAAAGCAGCCAGAGAACCTAAGGCAGGAGAGTGAACAAACCAAAACAGAACCTAGAATATTACAGTGCGGGGCATGCCAGTGGTCAAATTCGACCCATTTTCTGGGTTCCGTACCGAACATGCAGGCCAGTGGAGCGTGAAAACGTAGATGGTACTGAGCTCCAGCTTGGTAGGTGAGTATGTTTGTGAGCCGGTTAACCTTCAAATAAATATCTGAATCTCTCTTTCTCAGATGGGCTTCAATCTCTGTTATAAGCTGATTCAAATTACTGTAGTATCCGTTTGCAATCTGTATGCGATGGACGTTTTCCTCGTCCGATTTCTGCCATTCAAAATAAGCATTTTCTGAGGGGACGTTATGCCGTATGTGTGTGTATAAGAAACATCTGTCAAAGCCACATGCCACTTACCTTGTAAATTGATATGCTCGGCTAAATCCACACGGAAACTGGATATGTTATTATCCTTAAAGAGTTTGGGACTAGCTTTGGAGGGTAGCGTCAGGTAAAATCCCTCGTCCTCAGTTATGTGGTCCATGTTGCACTGTCAGCCGTCGGCGACCAATGCGTTCTTTTATACATCTCGCAGGTCATCGGCTCTCTCCCAGTTGTTGAATTTCTCCGGACAATTTTTCCAACGTACTAAGACCTGTCTGACTTCCCGCAGGGTCCGTTTGTCACCGACTTCATGCATTTTGTTTTTTGACAATTTTACTTTATGAAGCTCCAAAAAAGAACCTTGAACCGGCTCTCCGTCTAAATCTTTCAGTTTGAATACGGGAGGTGATCGTTGTATCACTTCTGTATGTCATGGTTTAGTTTTCATCTGGCTGTTTTCCTGGTTATTTTCAAGTACCTCCTCCTCTCACTCAGCTCACCCTCCACTTTTCAGCAATTAGTCACACCTGTTAGGCACTAATTAGTCTGAATTCACTTCAACTGCCAGCCTCCCTATATAAGCTCCCTTTAGTTTGCTCCTTGTCTACTTTCAACCTAAAAAGGTCAAAGTACCTCACCTTGAATAATTCCAGCCCATATCAGTACCCCATGCTGGAGTCTGAGTCAAAGTGAAGCACTGCCTAATACTGATCCAGCCACGGGCCAATCCACCTGCTCAATCAAATGTTCCTTTGATCCCATCAGTCCATAAACAATTAGAAATTATGTCTTTAGATATTTCGTAACCCAGTCTTGACATTTTAACAAATGCGTCTTGTTCAGTAATTTTAGTTTTTCCGCATTCCTTTCCTTTAACACATCTCAGACCTCATCATCTCGTACTTCTGGGTTCCAAGTATGTTAGTTTAGGTTAGCTTCATGTTTGATTCTTCTCAAATCTTTGTCAGTTAATTTTTTTGGTTTGTTTCTTGAAATGTTTCTCACAATTTTGACCATTTTAAGAGTGCTAAGGACCTCTTTAAACCTTTGACCTTTCAGTCATTTGAATAACTAATATTTCTGCACATACCACAACTTCATCTAATACAATTAAATCCAGCAAACATCAAATTTTATACAGCTTGACATTAAAGATTATGCATAAAATACGACAAATAAATGCTCACTCGCCTACCAACTGTCCACACAAAAAGCATTTTACAACTATATGAACCATAATATACTGTACAAGATGTGAGCCATTACAATTTTCTGTTCATACGATGATTACCTGAGATTAGCTGACAGGAGGAGCCATCAGCTGGAATTCCCGAGATGAATCTACAGATGCCGCTGGATATGTGATCACAAGATCCATATGTGATGCAGGTGCTATATGGCCAAGCAAACTCCTCTTCACACTCACATTGGATGGCAGTGTCATTGGAGACACAAACTGTAGTGTAAAATATGTAGTAGTGTGAGTATACAATATTGTTTTACTGGTGTCTACTGTGAAGGTGTCCCTCACCTGTTGAGAGAATAGTTTCTTGGATCTCTGTGGTGTTATCAAGCTGGAGAGGATAGCTTGTAGCATTTAGGGTTGATAAAATTTGCTTATATGTTTCAAAATTAGATGCACTGAAGAAAATGTTTGCTGTGTAAGTCCCAGGGTCTGAGAGCACTGCAAAGAGTAATGTCATAAATATGTATGAGGAAAAAATATTTCTGTTTGTGTTTGATCTTGATGCATATAAAGTAATATGTTGAATATAAATGGATTTAAATTAAATAATTTCACAGCATGAAAACTAACCATCTCTTTTCTCTCGTAGGTGAGGAAGAATATGTTCTTCACGCTGTTCCTAAGACAGATTAAATGTATTAATAATTATTTATCTAAAAATAAAAATGTTCCATGACAAATTTGAGTCTTGCATGTTTTTGTTTTGTGTAGTAAATAAATGAAGTGACCTTACCAGATAGTCCAGGGTAGAAAAGTAAAACTGAGAGATGAGGTTCCTTGTTTGTCCTTGTACCACTAGAAGGACAAATATGGCCAATACTTTCATGGATAATGCCATTCCTTTTGAGGAAATCGGAGAATGAGAGAGAAAAGGATATTCATTTAGATTTTGTTAATACACTTTACGACAACCAGTAGTCCCAGTTTCTCTGAAAAACACGTAACAGCCATGTTGTTCCACAGGGGGAAACATAATATTGTCACAATGGCCATGATTCCCTGTACTTTATGTGGAAAACTCTACATTTAAAGAAAGCATTTACATTTATATGCATTTTAATTAATTTTCTGGCAAAAAGCATGCAAAATGTTTTCATAATCTTCATTCAGGGAATTCCCTTAAAAGAAATTAGTGAATACTTTTTGCTATATAGAGTATGTCTAGTTTTCCCATTTGGCCAAATTGTAGACCTAATTTTGCATAAGAGACACAGAGACTCTCATGTTACCCTTTTTGCCTTGATTTTAAGGTGTACTTTTAACAGTTTTCATGAATGTGCAAGCAGATAAGTCACAAAAATAATCCTTTACGCATACTAGGCCTGCTTCATTCCCATCAAGAGGGCCTTACGTCTAACTCAGCACTTATATATAAACATAGTGATATTGGCTCTCATTTGGTATCTGTGTGAAGACCTCCCAACTACCACTGGGTGTCTGGAATAGAATCTGTACATCCATCTTTGCCCTTGTAAATGTCAGTTACGCCTAAATCTGTAAAGTTAGATCCAAATATGTAAAACACTTGCAGGTATAACTTTATGATGCCTCACCTTAAAATATTTGTAAAAATCTTTCCCTTTGCAAAAAACTTTAACAGAACTGTGCTCAACACTTCTGCAGAGACATTTTGAATTAAGGCAGGAAAGATCTCCTGTAGCGTTTTTTCTTACAGCAGATCAGGAGAAGCTTCTCTGTTGTTGGATATATGAAAATCTGGTGAACAAAATGCTCACGGTATTCCATAACGTTCTTGATTTTATGAAGAATCAGCTCCAGAGGTTCTAGAGGAGTACCCAGAACAGAGCCAATCTTCTTTATTAGGTTGTTGAGCTTCTTTACGTCAATTGCTCTGATGTTGCTACCCCAACAGATGATGGCGAAGCATATCACACACTACACAACAGAAAGATCTGCAGCATCTTGATGCAAACACTGAGGGACCTAAGTTTCATCTAGAAGTCCAGTCTGCTCTGCCCCTTCTTGTAGATACTATACCTCGTGACCTTTGTTAGACTGCTTTGTGACAGGGATTGTGTAATGGTACAATCGTCCCATCAAGGATTGTATGTAGGGTAGACTGAAGTTTGGTTCCCAGGACACGAGTATGTATCATTTGAACCAAACATGACACATAATCAATATTGCACTGTGTAGGCAAACAGAACGTAAGTCATGTATTCCAAAAATGTTTAACTCAGATACTCATTTGCCAGATGATGCTGCACACAATATTCATGTTTATCAACCCCTCTGATTTACATGCAATGTGGTGCATAATAGTGCAAGAAAGAAAATCCAGCCCATTGAAAATCTCTGTGTATAAATAATGAATTATGTACCTCCTCCTCCTGACACTGTGTATTAAGGTTGTGTGTTGATTAGTGTACTTGATGACTAATGAACATGCTGTTCTTCTGTATTTCTTATTATTTTCAATAAAAAGGTTTAAAGAAAATATATCTTCTACTGAAACAGCCCTTAAAAACAAATTGTATTTTTCTGAGGTTTCGGGTATATAGTATGATTTGTTGTGCACTCTGGATGAGGCTGTGTGAATGTCAAAACTGAACATCAAAGGACCTACTCAAGGGCAGTCAGCTTTGTTACTTTGCCCAAAAACGATCAGATCAGAAATCGGGTTTTCTCTCTAGGTAGGTTGTCTTTCTGTCTAATTCATATTCTCCAACCAGAGCACACCATCAAGCAAACAGCCTTTGCCCTCCACTCCCCTTTATCTCCCCTCCACCCCCCAGCTGATGCACCGTGAGTTGCGTTAACGTGTCCGACTTAAGAGGTGGAAGGCGGAGGAACGAGCAGATCAGCTTATTGGCTCAAACACAAAGAAGTCAATGCAGAAGCCACGAAAAAATTTACTTCACCGCAATTACTAAAAAGGGAAGCTGATATGTCCGAGTGGTCAAAAATGCATATTGTCATAGTCCAGGCCTAGGTGCAGGTCGGGTTTTCTTTCTCTCCCTTCTCAGCAGGGCTGGACAGGCAGGTGTTCTACATCTGAGCTGATTACCACCCTTTAAGGGGTGACTGTGGCTTGATGGGTTGAGTAGTCGTCTGGCAATCAGAAGTTTGTGGGTTCGATTCAAGCTTCTCTTGCAACATGCAAGGCACTTAACCCCAAGTTGCCTACCGAGCTTTGTCTCAGTATATGAATGTGTGCGTGTTATTAAGAATGATTGGGTGAATGTGGCTATAGTGTACAGCGCTATGGGTGGTCAGCATGACTGGAAAACCACTATATAAGTTCAGTCCATTTACCATTTACTTCATAAGGAGGGCGTCAGTTCGTTAACGCTCCTGCGTCTTTCGAACTTTCCTTGATTCCTTGTGTTACCCGAGCCTAATCTTTTTCTCATTTCCCTCCTCCTAGAACCCTGGATCCCAAGTAGACACCATTCTTCTGTGACTCACACACCTCTGGAGACTCCTCCGAGATGTTCCTAGAATCCGTGAAGCCCTCCTGCCTGAGCTTGCCTGCCTGTCCACCCTCTAACTTCACACCTGGAAAATGCCCACTAGACCTGCACCATCCACTAAGTCCCTGGACATCACCCTCCCAAGCTCAAACAATCCTCCTGCTCAGTGAGTTCTTGTGCTCATCTCAAATTCTCATCATTCAGACCCGCACCTTCCAGTTGCTCACCTCTCACCTCCCCTTTCTCAGGAGAACCCAGAAACCCAGCCAGCCGACTTCAACTCCTCTTTACCATTTATTCTCAATAAAATCCTTTAACTGATTTTTGCCTCCATGATTGTGCTCATTTAGAGTCAGAGGCTAAACATGACACATATATGTTATGCTATATTACCGCCATGAAAATAATTGAGGTCAAATCTAATTCTGACCACACAGCCAGAAAAGAGAGGGAGTCAGTGGGGATGGCCCCTCTCTCTCAGCAGAGTCCTTCTGTAAACACTCCACAGATAAAAAAGGTCAGGGTGCTTGTGACCACTCTCTTCTGCAGCTCCCACACTCCTGGCCAGCTGCTCAGACCACCTCTCCCTGGAGCAGACAAGGAAAGAGCTACTTTGGACCATGGGCCCTGGCGGGGCCTGACCGACACACGAACTAACATCTGGGAGAAACTTCTCGTCGCCCGGAGGACATGTCCGGGCAAATCAGAGTTAAGTCTGCTGTCTAAACCTCATCATCAGTAACAGGAGGAAGGAATACTGCCTGCCAAAAACAGCTTTGTTGTATTTCTCCTCAGCCTTTACAGGGAAGTGAACCCCAGACGGAGCTGGAAAGCCGACAAAGGGCCCGCTTTCAAATGTGAGGAGAATCTGCTTAAATCGGACTGCATCCAGGTCAGAGAACGTGGCAGAGACCAGGCCTCTGATCCTGACCACATGCTGCTAGAGAGCTAAGCGCTAGCCCGCCAACAACTCAGTGCTCCTTCCTGGAATGGCCAAAGTGGACAAAACTCACACGAGGCAAAATACAGGTTTGGCAGAGAGACCCAAAAGGGAAAGTTTGATTGGTGACTGTTTGTAAACCGTTTGTACAAGGGTTTCTTTGAACAAAGGGGCTAACGGAGGTAGCTCATTGCTAGCATTCGGTACCATGTTATTGTTGAGTATGTTTTTATGGTTATAACAAAGCTTATCTCCACAAGGGTTTCATTAATTGTTGGGACATTAATGTTTACATTATCCAGCTCACTCATTATCACTAAAAATAAAGCTAAAGCTTTTATTTGTTAGCGCCAAATGCCTGCTAGCCAAAATGCTATTAGCTCCTGTTAACATCCTGTTCCGGTAATTCAAAAGGAGTTTGTTTTAAAGCATAAAGCTTTACCGTTCTGCTCGGCCATCTTTCGATGGTGCTATGAGACTTATTCCCGCATTAATATCCAATATTAATGTCAGTTTAAAGGCAATTTTGATAACTTTAGACTTTAACCAATTTAGCGACTGATCGCTACAGCGACCCCAGGCGCCCGGAGGGAGAATTGCATTAATACGATCGGCCATAAGGTGTTTACCTTATGGCCGTACTGAGCAAATCATTCCTCAAAATATTATTTACTCAAAATTATGTTCTGTTTAACTTTGGCTTTGCATTGTGAATTGGTTGAAACACATGTCAAATGTTGTTCTGAATTAGTCAAGCTAATTTACCCTGATTTCACCTTCTTTAAGTTGAACTTTGATTCTTTAACTTAAACAAAATATTATTTCATCAAATACGGTTTTGTTTAACTCAGAATACGCATTGTGAATGGATTGAAACACATGCCAAATGTTTTTAACTCCACTCCATGCTTTTTGGAATCAGATCTGCAGTTAACAAGGATTCACTGAATTATTCTGATTATGATCAACCAGTTTTGTTTGTCTTTTGTTTGTTTTTGCATGTAAATAGTTACTTAGCTTCTTTTTATCTTCATTTTGCTTAGTTGTTTAGTTAAGTTTCACTAGCCTGGTAGAGAGGATTTGTTCTTCAAAATATTGTGTTAATTCAGATAAACAGCATTAAATAGGGATGTTCTCTGGATGTTCATTTTATTTATTTAGTTGAACTTGAAAAGAGGTTGTCACTCCTTTGTTCTATGTGTGTGCAGGGTTTGCTGTTAAAAGATCGCTAGTGCTCAAATTCATCCCTTTCAACCAGTGTCTTGATATCAGCTTAACAGCTGAATATCACCAGGCAATACCTAACAGACAGAGGGTTATTTAATAAACATTAAATAACTTTAAACAGTGTATAATTGCACAACATATAGGTTCCACTCACTCCTGAAGGATGAGATAATTCCAGAAGAGTTGCTGAAGTTGATTTATGAAGACTTTACTGAAGTCATTTTCCTGTGGGGGAGTTTAAGTTAGGGTTTTCAAACAAAGAGGTTTAAAACAAAACTTCTGTACCAATACGGAGGGTGGCAACCACAGTGCTGTTATTACCCATGCGGTACCGCAGCAAGTTCTCCGCTGCGATACCGTGCACTATATGGCTATGTATTTCAGTCCCACTGTGTTGAATCGTTTTGCCAGGTTAAAGCCTTTAGTCAGCTTGGCCTCACCTGTCTGACATCCTGCAACACAAATAATGCTACTAGCCAGGGGAAAGGGGTGTGGGGGCCGGGTTTCAGAATGAAGTCAACTTGGTAGAGCTGCATATCATTACTGCTACAAACCCTTTTACTGAGGAGGGACATTTGGCCTGACAAAATGACAATCTTTTAAATGTTTTAATAATATTCTTTGGAAAATTTACATATGCAGCAATATCAACTACAGGAAAGTACACGGAAATTTACACGGTTAGGGAAACTACAAAATTGAATATTGCCTATACTCACTGAACAAAGATTTTGTAAAGAATATGCTAACTTCTGCTAGAATTGTCATCAAAATATAAAAATATGGAGGAATTATCAAAGGCTAAATGGATTGTAGCACTGCAAGCAGATCAGGCACTCTGGCAGGGGAAAGTTCCTCAGATTTTACACTGTCAGATAGTTTTTTCCTTTGTTCAATATTTACTCCGGTATTTACTGTACCCTTATCTTCTACTCTTGGTGTTTCTTTAGGGCTAACGTTAGATTAGACCAGTTTTTATGGACTGCATCAGACTACAGACCTTTTTCAGCCTTTAAGTGTTTTTAGTCTTTTTGGCACCGTTTCTACGACTTCTCTGTTTATTGGAGGAGTCTGCCAAAACAAAAGAAACATCAGCGAAGCAAAAAGGGCATTTTATCTGTCCCGTAGAGACAGACTGCAGGAAGGACCTCATATTGATGCGTCTGAGGGATTAGGCAGGTCAGAAAATGGATGGATGGATGGATTCTATTATATCACCTTTTGTAAATAAAGTTTTGTTAAAAGTCAAAAGTCTTTTTCTTCTTCTCTTTTTTTCTCAATGCTAATAACTGTGTTTAACTGTCATGTGTTTTTGTCACTGTCACCCCCAAAGTTTCCCATTGCGGGACAATAAAGGAATTCTTATCTTTTCTTTCCCCTTGTGGACCAACGTGGCTATTACACTGGGTTTACCAGTGTTGTCATTGACGAATATATTAGTAAGTATTGTTCACAATAAATAGAAATAAGTACATTATAATTTGGATTTGGTCTATTTGCAGTCTATGGTGGTTGTATTTAACTGCATTCCAGATACTTTTGCTTGTTTTTGTAATCACTAAAGTGTTGAGACATCCAAAATGTTATTGTCGCTTGAAATCAACAAACTTTCATTTATTTCATTGGAATTGTATGTTGGAAACCAACACAAAGGACAGATAGTACTTGTTTTTCAGCACTTTGTACCATTAAAAATACACCAGAAAAGTGTGACATGCACGCCTGAACTGTGGTCCGTGCAGTTACTCCAGAATACACGTGAGCCTCTTAGCTGCTTCTCGGCTGCTCCCTTTGCCAGAGGTTCTCTGCAACTTGACCTTGACTTCTCTGCTGGGATCTTCATGATGCTTGTTCACTGATGTTCTCTGAGGCCTTCACATGACAGCTGTTGCACAGGTGGAGTCAGTACTAACAGTAATATTAATAGGATGATTTCTGAGGGCAGTATATCGTATTTCATTTTTTGAGGTGTAAATGGTGCTAAATCCAAATGCATGTCACACCTTTTAGGTTATTTGTGATTATTCTTAAAAAGCTAAATTTTCCGTCTTTATTCAGGGATGGACAGTTCTTATCTATTAGGGCTAGTGGCTTACACGTTTCAAAAGTTTTCCTACTTTAAAACATCTGATCTAAATGAGGCATTATTGACAAAATACAGAGGTGGAGTGAGGACATGATTCAGCTTAAACTGCTCTTGAGGTTGTTCAGACAACTACCTACTATAAATGAGATATTTCTTCTAAAACATCTTGATCAGATTAAGTGATTACGTTGGAAAGTTTTAGGTCAAATTATCACCTCTACCCAAGTATGATGAGAAAAAACTGAAAAACAAAAAGGCTATTTATTACTAGTATGAGACTTAATGTATCATAGTTATGCTGCCTGTATGTATATAAAAGAGCAGGTTTGAATATAAACGTCCATGCAAGTCGACCACACAATATGTCTATGCAGTTATTGTTACAGTTTCAATATTGTGTCTACCTAACAATGTTGTATAACAATACACACCTTCAATGATTTATGCTCTTCAAAATGAATTAGTTGAAGTGAACCAAGCTTCGACACAGCATTGGTTGCGTTTCCAGTAAATCCTGCATTCCTGGACAGCGTACTGGGTCAGGTAATGTCATGTTTCTCATGTTAGGATAAAAGCCTGAGAAGAGATGAGTAAAATAAATAAAATTTAGTAATGGCTTATAGGACAGCTCTAACCATTTAGTGTAATGTCTGTACACACCTGTAAAAACACCAGAGTAATGTATTCTTGAAACACTGCTGTTTTTTTTACTTACTCGAGTTTCCTACCTGATCTAAAAAAGAGACAATTTAGGAAGCATATACATGGCTGCTAAATTTACACAAAGATGCAGTGATAAATTGTGTGATGATCAGTGTTGCCTGGTTTTTAGTTTCACTGGCTTTGATTGGTGACTGTCAAAAAACCTTTACGTCAATGAATTTCACCCTTGGGAGATCAGGTTTGGCTACTGTGGCTTTCTGTGGGAACTAAGCAAGGTTCCCTGACATGAAAAGCTATACGGTAGAGTTGTATCCCACAGTCCAAAAATATTACAGTCTCTGGTAACTGTCTATTGTGTTAAAACAGCCCTTATCTACTCCCCCGTTCATGAAAACAGGCAAAGAGAACATTAATATTCTTTTTTTAAGACTTATGATTAATTTATAATTAAATCATTACATTGGTTTCGCATTGTACTTGGTCGGTTTAGTTACAAAAATCATTTCATGTTTCATTCTGGGATGACCAAAACACACTTTAAATTTGCTTTTTATCAAAGCTCTCTCCTTAAATTTATTCCATTGGCAGAGAATTTCAAAGTGAAGTAACGTAATTGAAGATATGTGACATGGCTATACAACTGTTCCAACCAGTTTAACCTTAGAATGCCTCTTTCCCCAATGCGGGACAATAAAGCAATTCTTATTCTATTGTTAGAATTAGTTTCTTGTAGGGTTTCTGCAACTTTTAGTAGTTAAATAGAAAACATTTGTAACAGCCTTCTGTGAACCCTATAAATAATTATTTGAACCCATGCAGTATACAGAATTTCTTAAAGGTCTTATCTTACCACCACATACCTCTTTTCAAGGTGTGGTGGACTTTTTGAATTGAGGTTAAGAAGTGCAGTTGAATATAAATAATAACCCTAAAATATAACACAGGTAAAGGAGGGTAGTGAGAGGAATACAGCTCTTTCAAGGAGGAGATTTACAGCCAGGTGCCTAGAAGGACACCTTTTGAAGACATATCTGGAACAGTTTAGAGAATGTCAACCCAACTGGCTGGAGGAATGGGGGTGAGTTGTGTTGCATGTAGGGGCGCTGCTAACTGATTAACCAGCACCTGGGTGACCCAGACTATCATGGTGTCACATTTCAAGTAATTTGGGTTATCATGTGAGATGAGTGTTTTGTTTAGCAGAGAAATTCATTTTCCTGCATCTTTATGTTGTAAGATTCCTTATCATATGCTAAATTATTTGCTTTGATCAATTTAGTCTCACCAAAGTTTTTATCACCTTCCTCTCCCTGATGATCACCAAGTGAAATTAACTCATAGATTGTGACAAGGTGTGCAGTAATTACTTTATTTGCTGTAAACAGTCAAATACACTTGTGTAATGCATTGGCACTGCTGGAGGATGTGCAAATGGGAGAATTAGGAATTAGTTCTTAGTCAGTTAATCATCTGGGGGGGAAACCTCTCATTCCTCCTGGTCTCCCTCCTGCCTTTGAATGTCGATTGGAGGCACAGCCTCAGAGGAATTTCAGCACAGAGAGGACAACTGTCTTCAGATGTGATTTTGTTTAAAACTGCAATCAAGTTTACTTTTCAACAAATTATTTTAATGTGGACAACATAGCTGTCCACATTAAATATGCCAATATGCCTTTAACCCTGATTTACACATTTAATAAACTCCTCTCTGATTTTTTTCTCTGTGGTTGCCATTTCACTAAGAAATAAAAATCAGCTGACCCCTTTCTAATATACATTAATGTTCATGAGGTGCTTTGCATTGACCATTTATGGTTGATTCTGGTCATGTAGAGGGCAGAACCTGGTACGCAGATCTTCAGGTAAAGCTGTGATATATATATATAAAGGAAAAGTGTGTGCTGGTGTGGGTGCGCATGGCTTTATAAAAAACATTTTTGGCATACAGTATTTTGTTGTTCGTGCCGTACGTACACTTTCAGTATGGATTCCATGCAAAGCTTTATAAATGAGACCCCAGGTAGTTTGGGGTATTTGACCTCATCATTTGGAAACTGAAAACTGTTTTTTTTTATCTATTCAGGTGATCGTTCTCTGATATTAGCATTTTGTTGATTGTGGGGAGTTTTAATGTGTGATAAAAATACATGAGAATAATCCATCTTTAATGGGGTAAATGCTTTGTCTTAGAACTGTAGATTCATAACAGACAGAGACATATATGTTCAAGTGCTTCTCTCTGTTAATATTGATACCTGGAGCTAATAACTGTCATGGTTTAGTTTTGATTCAGCTTTGGTTTACTATTATTCTCAGCTTTTCCACCTTGTTTGGGTTTTAGTTATGTTTTGACTTTAATCATTGTTAATTTTTAGTTTCCTCCTTCCCTTCCACCCAGCCTTCACTTCACTCTCCTTGCAGTCAGTCACACCTGTTGGTAGTTAATCAATCAGACACATTTCACCAGCTAGCCTTCCTATTTAAGCCTCCCTCTGCCTCACTCTAGTGCTGGTCCGTCTTCTGTTATCATCCACTCCACGACAGCCCTCGTCCTTGCCTTGGAAGATCTATTTCGGTTTTCTGATTTAAGGTTAGTCCTGCCTCGTTGAAAGACTCTGTGCCTCACCATTGTTCCTGGGAAGTTCTGCTCTGTGTTCTGGTGTCTCCAGTGATCAACGAACCTGACTAGCCGCTCTGGGAAAGCTCAGCTTGATGCCATGGTGTCTCCAGTGATCTGCTAACCTGACTAGCCGCTCTGAGAAGGCTCTGCTCTGTGCTATGCCACCCAGGTTCATTGGACTCTCTCTCTCCTGGCCGTCAGCTCCTGCCTTCACCTGCACCTAGTGATGGTGAGATGAAGCCTCATGAGGCATTGAACCACTTGAGCCAACTGGTTTCTAGAAAGGGTTCATTTCTTGGAGCTTCATGTGCACACGAAACCACCTACTGGCGAGGTGTATAATCACAGCCAGCTGTATCTTAACACATGTGATGCATTGATTTATTTATTTTTTTGTCTATTATGGCTCTTGGGAATGACTTCACAAAAGGTGTAGGATGAAATCATTTGTCTACATAAATTGTGTATACACATGTGTATAATAAAATATTGTTTGAATGTATTCTCTGTGTGTGTAATTATTCCCAAAATAGTAGTGTCATGTGATATGGCATGGTGTGTAATAATCAGACCTCTCAACTTTGATCAAAAGTTAAGAGTGAGATTATGCTAATTTTGGGGGTGGCGGGGGGGGGGGGATTATGGTCAACAATTTCCCCTCAGCAGCAACACAGAAGCACACAGAGGTTCACGCTGCGTCTTTACGCATGATCCAACTGCTGATGTCTCCCTCTTTTCAGCTCAATGCACTTCGAGACTGTTACAGTTTATAACATTCTCATCACCTTTCAGTGACAGGTTTCTCAGCAGTGGCGGCTGGCCAGTAGGGGGCGCTCGGGCGCTGCCCCCTTTAAATTGTTTAGATAATAAATGATTTCTGAACTGCAAAGTACTTAGAAATGTATTTATTTATACTGTGTGTCCAATAGACATGTTAGAATTTATTAAAATAGTAAACAATTCTATTTAATTGCTCACATTGTGCACACTTCCTACCCTATGTGCAGGGCGCCGTTCTAATGAGAATGAATGTAGGCGCATCAACTTGGGCAAGCACGTGATCTGAGGCTGACTTTTAATAGGTTATTTAAGGTTTTCCACAGGGCGCAGCGCTCTGCGTCCCGGACACACCCATTCTGTTGTGTCATTACTGGTAGAGTGTCAGTACTGGCTAATTTTTTTTAAAACATTGTGTGATTGGACAATCCCCGATTCGACTCATTAGCGCAGCTGCAGTTCGTTAGGTTGATTCACATTTACGTTTGCAAAGTGGAGTAGTTTCAAAATGAGAGAAAATTCTGTTTTGTCTTTACAAAAAAATGCTTTTACAAAGCGTTCACTTGAAGAAAAAAAACAGGATAAAGGAGCTTGGACCGGATCATATTAATTTACAAATTCAGCAGCAGGCAAGTGATCTCTCCACTCCATGGTTGGACAAAGCAGTGTAGGTAGTAGTCAGCCAGTGAAGAAGCGTTGGATACTCAGTGTAGAAGACCATGAAAGGATTGCTGCAGAGGTGAGTTGTTGTGGAAAATCACTGTTACACTGGTTTATAGTAATGTTATTTAATATATTAGGAAGGTGTGCGTTGTAGTTAGAAATACCTTTAGTTGTGTCTATGCTGTGTAGGTATGTTGATGTTTGTCAGCAAGATATTTTATTAAGTTGTACTGAAGTTTATGGGTAATGGGGAATAAAACATTTGGTAACTGAATTTTGTATAATCTTGTCCCACAAAAATGCTGTAACATATTTCGTAACACAGCCTTAAAAAATGGCAGCAAATGTTATTAAAATCAGGAAAACAATCTAGAAGAAGTCTTTTCAGAAACTGTCACGCTCTTGAAGATCCTCATCACCACACCCATGACCACAGCAGAAGCTGAAAGGTGCTTTTCAACTCTGAAAAGAATCAAGACTTTTCTGAGAAACTCAATGACTCAGGACAGGCTGAATGCATTGGCCATGTTGTCAATGGAGAAAAGACTAGTCACAGAGATGACTGACTTTAACAAGAATATAATTGAGAAATTTGCTGGGCAGAAGGAAAGGAGGGCAAAATTCATGTTCAAATAGTGCTATTTTTTTAAGATTTGTTTTGTTTGTTTTTCATTTGTTTGTGTGCGCCCCCCTCAGTTTTTTTAGCACCAGCCGCCACTGTTTCTCAGTCAGTCGCCGCGCTGACCAGACAAATCTCTATTGCTCTCATCGGTGCGGTGGGCGGATTTAACCCCCGTTGGTGCGCTGCGGGGAAAATGCATAACTAAATACTGTAAAGGGCTCCTATAAAGGGAACAGGGGTACTGACAGGTCTG
Organism: Fundulus heteroclitus; assembly: GCF_011125445.2. NCBI lineage: Eukaryota > Metazoa > Chordata > Actinopteri > Cyprinodontiformes > Fundulidae > Fundulus > Fundulus heteroclitus. Next base: position 26,291,624 of record NC_046375.1, read on the forward strand.
AGATGAAGCCCCTGATGTTACGAGTTCTTTAAAATGGCCCTTAAAAGTGCGCACCTGAATTAAAGCGCCACTGATTCTATGTTGTTAAAAATAAAACAGCATAAAACACAGCTAGTAACTCTCCTATTGACTTTAACTGGCACACTTTGCTACCGATGTGAGGACATTAAACGTAGTGATTCACGTTTTGAATGGTGAACGGTGATAAAAGCACCTGATCCGAGGGAAAGGAGGGGGAGAGGAGCAAGTGCTGAGGCACAGAAATATGGTGCATGTAGTTAAAAAATGCAGAATTAATAAAAACGAAACTTGTAAACAGACTAAGTGGCGTTTTAAACTGCATCTGGTTAGCAGAAATGTTTTATGATCCAGCGTGCAGCCATGACTGGTTCTGAATGAACCGGTCATCTGGCAAACTCCGAGCCACTTCCCGAAGCAGTCACGTGGTACAGCCGGGCAGCGAGGCTTCGGCCGTCATCGTTTTCGGCTCCTCCCCTAAATGAAGCAAGCCTCGATACGCGCTTTACGGAAACGCCCCCTCCATTACTTGACACACGCCTCGAAGCCTCGGCACATCATGTAACATCACTACCTGCACCCCTGAGCCTCTGAATTCCTGCACCTCTGGTTACATCTTCCATCAATCATCTACCCTTCAATAAACCTCTCAAACTTTTGTCCTGTGTGTGTGTTCTGAGTTCATCGATAAACAAATCCTGACAGTACGCACCAGCCAAAGGATGAACTTAGACACCACATGGGACTTACCAGCAGGGGCTGACACACCGGAGATCCGCGCATATCTGGACATGTGCGAACACCTGAAGAGAGAGAGGTATGCCAAGATGGCTTCTTCCCGGGACCCTGCACCACCGATCAAGGCCGACTCCACTCCCCAAATGGTTTACGTGGGCATTGTTACGGCTAGCCCGGAGCACAAGAAGAGAAGCCGCTCAGCGTCTTGTCGTCTCGGTCGTCACCTCTATGACTCGCAGCTTGCCCCCCCGAGTGAAGCTCAACGTTCCACCTAGCAGAGCCCCACACGTCAAGGGAGGACCAGCTGTGGGACTTCTTCTGTGGAGACCGAGACGACCTTCTCCCCCGGGGACCTGCTTTTATGTGTTTGAGCTGTCAGGTTCAAACACCTAAAACATTCATTAAAAACATAAGAAGGAGAGACAACAATGAAGTTGGTTTTCAAATAATCTTGCAAGGAGATCGAACGGAGATGCTTAATACAGATCTCCGAATCCGATCTCAAGCAAATCCGTCATCCCTCTCTATTTATTAGGAAAAGGAATCCCTGGTTCCATTGTCAAGCTAAGGGGTAGGGATAAGCAAAACAACTGTGACCTTCGAGATAAAACCAAGCAGTTCACACAGTGCAGCACTCCAGATGACTGAATAGAGTTTACAAAAACACTTATCATAGTAACAACATATTTCTCTGCTTTCTGCAGGCCTTCTGCAACTATAAGAGAGAGATCTAAAACCTTAATACTTCTTAGTAGTAAAGAGTAAATATATATGATAAATTCAATGAAAATAGTAAATAACATAAATATGTAGAAATAGTAAGAATAATTATATCATTCCCCCGGTTATCGTTTAATATACTCCTTTTCATGATGTCTTCTTTCTTTTAAAAAGTAGCAGCTTATTAATAGAGTCCTTTGGTGCAACCGTGATCTTCCGTACAGCTGAATAATATTTTCCGCAACATTGAAGGATCCCGTGTTGGAACCGGGCAGTGCTGTAACTTTTAGTACAGATCAACATGAATGCTTCATAGAGTTGTAACACACAAGAAGAAAGGTTTAGCTTTTATTTACAATTTAGGGTTCATCTAATTAAGTAAGGCCTGTTTTAGGTCCCTCTGGCACATTATTTGAATTTTACATTAGACTAGGTAAGATAAAACTGTTCAGTAACCAAGGTCGAATTCGTCCACTCTACCCCACCCTGTAAAACCCCTTACTTTGTTCTCCATTTACCATTCCTGTGGACAATCATCCATCACTTTCATACCTTACAAATCCAGGAGTACCATTGAGGGGCATCAGCGGGCAGGCTGGGCCTTTGTCTCCAAAAAAATTCATCCTTTCTAAAAGATGATAAAAACTGATTTGACCCCAGGTGAAATCCCGCTCTCGGGAAATCCCGCTCTCGGCCAATCCTGAGCAAGAAGTCCCTGTATATTAAAACTAGGTGTTACCATTACCAGCTAATATTAAAGGATCTTTAGAGCCAATCAGACCCTGGTTCTTCCTATATCTAGGCAAAACATTGCATAAACCGTAGGTCTTTGTGTGTCTGAAGCAAACAGTTTCCATTCTTTATCATACAACCATATTGAACATAATGCGACATCATAGTGTAGATGTCTTAACACAAAAAAATCAAACATGTGAGTCAGTGGAACAGAGCAGTTAAACAAACAGTAACACAATATGAGTAGAGTCCGAACATCAAGAACGCAAAGTTAAGAAAGCCTTCAGGCCTTTCATGGCACAAGGCAGAAATTAATCCAATTGCGCTTAGGGTCTCTTTAGGCAACTCCTTTAGGTGTTTGAAGAATACGAAATCAGAGTTCTCTGGCTTGTTCATCCCCAGTCCTCTTCTTGTTTCCTCCTCGTAGGCTGGTCGATCGAGCTGATGGTAATAAGCATTCGGTTCTGGATTGGGCCATGAGCATTTTATTTTGCATTTCTCTCTAATAAAACACTTTTCGAAGATCGTCTGCAGACACGAGCCCTTGTTTCTAATGGGGAACAGAAACAAGGTGTAATTAGTGTTCTTATCAAAAACCCCATTCATGTGTAATTTATTAAAAAACATCCTCAAAGCACAATTCAAGATATTTCTGTGCACAATTATTTAGCTGCCAGAATTATGCAATTTAATTATTAATTAAAAGAGTAATCTTTAATCTTTAAGCAGTACTCTCCTAGTAATTCTTAACAGAATACATCCAATGTGTGTCTTAACTTTCATTGTCTGACATTTGAAAGTTCTGTGCAACATAATTTCATCAACATATTTGTTTCATGTCATTTCCCATTTTATTTTGAAAACCCAGCTGAGAAAAAAGGAAACCTTCCCATCCATCCATCCATTTTCCGAACCGCTTTATCCCTCATGGGGTCGCGGGGGGTGCTGGTGCCTATCTCCAGCGTTCACTGGGCGAGAGGCGGGGTACACCCTGGACAGGTCGCCAGTCTGTCGCAGGGCAACACAGAGACAAACAGGACAAACAACCATTCACGCACACACTCACACCTAAGGACAATTTGGAGAAGCCAATTAACCTAACAGTCATGTTTTTGGTCTGTGGGAGGAAGCCGGAGTACCCGGAGAGAACCCACGCATGCACAGGGAGAACATGCAAACTCCATGCAGAGTACATGGAGTTCGAGTACACCAGGGGTGTACTCGAACCCAGGACCTTCTTGCTGCAAGGCAACAGCGCTACCCACTGTGCCACTGTGCAGCCCCGAAACCTTCCCATGTGGAAGCCTTTTTCAACTTCAGCTTGCCTTGCATCAAACCTTTCCCCCCTCTCTCTCTCTTTTTTAAAGAAAGAAAGAGAAAGAGGCACTGTTCTGCACAGAGAGGACAAAATATTTATACAATGCCAGTAACTGTTCAAGGATGCCAAGGTTCTACAAAACAAAACAGCGAGCAGGCAGGGGCGCAGCCAGAATATTTTTACCGGGGTGGCCACATGGGGCACAAAGTTAGTGAGGGGTGGTCAATAGAAAACCCTTTACAAACATATATACTATACTATATACAGTACACAACCCAACCCCTTCTTGCTAACACTTAACAAGAATACGCAAGTTTAGAAAGTAGCTGATGGCAATATGCCTGTATACATAAAATAATCGACTCAAATACTTCACACAAATGTACATTATTTAAAGTTCAAAAACAGACAGTCATAAAAAAACACATCAAATTTTGGCATGAACCAATAAAAAAGTAATTTTCTTAAGTCTTGCAGTAACCAAGACATTTTTGCTGTTACAGTGCTTGCGTATGAAACAAACAGGTTATGGATTTACCTTTCTTACATATGAACTATTAAAAACACAAGTAAATAATTTATTTATCTTGCACATTGTTAGCCTCATTGTATAATTGACCAAGTCATATTTGAAAGCTTTTGGAAAGCAAGGACAAAATATCATAGGAAGAAGCACATATTTTATGTAACAGGAATTTCAGGGAAAACAGGGAACAACAGTCATATTTTGACTACAAGGTTATACTGTATGTGTAAGAAACAGTTATACCTTTACTTAGTCTGAAACAAAAATAATTACTTTTACAAAAATAACTTCCCAGCAAAGATCCATGGTCTCCAACTCTGGTTACCAGACTCAGTTCAAGCCATGTATGTGTTGTACCAGTCTTTAGAAAAGCATCTTTTTCTGTCCCTTTGACAGGTTCGAGGGAAGATTTTTAGTTGTGGCTGCTTGGGCCGTTCTAGTCTTGACTGGGATATATCTATAATGAAAAAGGAGCGAAAGTCCGTTATTCTGACATTAAAATGATGATGACAATAACAATAAATAATACCAGCCTCCCCGTAGTAATGATCATTTCTAGCTGTATTAATGGCCTATAGGCATTTCGATTCAGACAAATAAAATTTATATATATATATATATATATATATATATATATATATATATATATATATATATATATATATATATATATATATATAATGTAAGTGAGTCCGTCACAATAAAAAAACAAATACACATAACAAAACATACATTTTTTTAGAGGATATTACTCAATTCATTAATTTCATTATTATGGCCACATGGTCATAACTTTACCTGTCAGTCCAGGAACACCTGCTTTCGCTGAGTCCTGCCATGCTTCTGTGATCAATGGTGCTGACTGTTCCTGATCTGCTGCTGTCTGATGTTTTTCCTCATCACCGTTCTCTACTAATGCTGGCTCTGTGTCCTATGTGCAATAACTACTGTGCAATTCTATTTATCACACTGCGCAAAAACCTGTGCAATACAGTTAAATAATCCTGTTTAATAAACAACTTCAGCTATATAGTTATCTCATTACCTCACTGTTGTTCTTACCTGGTAGCACCTAATGTACATCATTTTATTTGTATATAAGTCACCTGCGTGTACATAAGTCATCCTAAATATGTCCTTTATTTCCCTTGTACTTTTACTTTATTTTTTTATACACTGTACATATGTGGACACACTGTATATACCTTATGCACCTTTTCCTCCTTTGGCACCTTCTTTTGTTTATTAAGCCGATGTGTGACAAGTGAATTTCTCGACTGTGAGATCAATAAGGCCCTATCTATCTATCTATCTATCTATCTATCTATCTATCTATCTATCTATCTATCTATCTATCTATCTATCATGCTGCTCTCTGTTCCTCCCCTCCATCCACCTCCTCTTTCTCCTCCTCCTCCCTCGTTCTCTGTTGCTCCCCTGTCATCTCTTTGTCTCCTTCTGCTGTTATTTTTTTCTTAAAATAAGAAGAGATGTCTGTGGACTTTCACTTCGTTGTCTGGAAATTGACAAACCATACAGAAGCACCAGCTAACAGCGGTAGCTACGTAATTCTTTGAAAACTTGTCACAAACATACCAAAAGCCGCTGTAACAGGAGCTGATACAGTTCATATATCCCCTTCTTCTTTTACAAACTAATGATTTGACTTATTTACTTACCGGTAATCTTATTCGCTTTCTCTATTCCTTTTATTACCGTTGAAGGCTGGCACGCGCTGAGCCGTAGTTATCATGAGAACGCAACAGCGGCTAGAAGGGATGGGGAGGGAGAGGGAGGGCGGACGTGCGGGGGAGGGGGGAGCGGCAGGGGGAGCTACGGTGCGCAAGAAGGTCAAGAAGAGCGGCTGTGCATAATGCGATGAAATGCTAAACTGACGCTACTACCATGTACACTGGCGAGTGGGGTGGCCAGTGGGGTGGCCAGGACATCGCCAAGGGTGACCGGGGCCACCCCTGGCCACCCCCTGGCTACGCCCCTGCGAGCAGGAGAGGTAGAGAACAGAAGCTTTTTGAAAACGTTCTAACATTGTTGAACAACCAAAGCTACTTAAGCAATTCAGAATTAGTTCCCAATTTAATTCTAAAATAAAGTAAACCATACATGTGAATATTTGCCATTATTTTAGGCCGGGCGTACACTGTACGAGTTTTTCCCCTTTTCGGGCCGATTCTTCAGTCGTGCGAGCATTTTTTGAATCGGGCCGAATTTCAGCTTGATCGTAGAGGGGGGAAGGAGGGGGGACTGGCTTCTCACGACTACCTCCCGATCAGGAATCGGACGATCGGTGAAAATCAAACATGTTTGAAATTCAGTCGGCTGTCGTGAGGTTTTCGTGAGCGCATCCTGCTGTTCAAGCAGAGCTACGAGGGGGCACCCTCCCCTCCTCTCCGTCCCCGCCAGCGGAGGGAGGGAAGCGGGCGTCCCTGAAGCAACCTCCGGCCAGTGTTGGGGAGGGCGAGCCGTCCGGTCCGCGCAACGCACTGGCCGCCTGCTTCGGCACTCCTCCGCTTGCTGGGGGGGGGTGCGGGCTAGAGGGGACACCATGTACAGTGTGAGCAGTCCGGTCTCGTCCGAGCGTCGCGCCGCACAGATCGTGAGCGGTGAACTTTTTAAATCCCGCGGTTCAGTCGCACAGTTTGAGATGTATATAAGTACCATGACTGAAAAACTTGTACAGTGTACGCCCGGCTTAACTGAGGATTAAGGACTTTGATTAAGAAGTTCTTGGATGAACGTGTCTCTGCGGTCCTATTTATCTAGGCCCGGTAATCTGATCTATGTGTTTTGAGTGCCTGGTCAGGAAAGGTTAAGGTTCTCTGAAGCTTTCTGTTTACAGCAACCCTAAAAATCCAAAACCCTTTACAGTCAGCGTTAGGTGTCAGGTAATCTGTGGGACCACCTCATCGTCTACCTTGGTTCCAGCCAGGTTCCACCAGCAGTGTCAAGTTTACAACAGCGGCAAACCACAGCAGCTCGTCCCTGGGTGCTGTGCCCCAGGGGTCTTCACACCCCCCTGTGTGTGCGGAACGTCTCATTGTAAGGATCTCACCTTATGTCCCGTTCAAGATGTTCTTTACACAACAGGAGTTCCAATGTGAGATGTCATTGCTGCTTTGCTGTTCCTCAGAGAAAACCTTCATTCATTGATATCACCTTCAAGCTGTTACCCTTTTATCATCACAGCCCCCAGCAATCCTGACCAGATCCAAAATGTCTCCATAATTTAATCTAATTAAATTAATCTTACTCCTTTTCTGTATGTAAGAGGATAACCATATACTGATCTAAAAGCCCTCTAGGTTAACAGTTAGCTAACCTCTGTTTTATGTGTTCTTCCCCTTAGGATGTTTTAACCACAGACATGTATACCTAGACGCCTTGTCGTCGGGTGAGAGGCGTGCCGACAGAGCGGCCATCTTAGGTCAGACCAAGCTGCGCTCAGAGAGAATACACGTCAATTCAGGAAAATGTACTTCATGTTTTCAGACACTCTGAATCCGGTGAATTCTCACCCGATTTCCAGATAAATCAACTGACTGAAAACGTCACCCCTTTAGGGGCTACATGGGACCAATTGATTGGATTAAATTATTGTTTAACTTAATAAATAATTTTGATTTTGTATTGAAAATTAGCAAACTTTCAGAGCTACGTCCCAGGATGCCCGACTTTTACTCCGCTTATGGGGGCGCAAATAAAAGGGCACTAGGAACCAGATCCTGGGGAATTACCTTCCATAAGGAAGATTTTATGATAGATAATCCTCATGCTTTACAGTTACAGTTTTTCCGGCATAAACACAATTTGTGCTAATGGGTAGCAGGGATGGAAGTAGAGAAAAGTACATTAAACACCACAAACAAACAAAATGGTCCTAAATTACTGGACAGACATGATTTATGGGTGGGGGGGGGGTTGCTATGCTTTTGTAATGTATTTCATTCTAAGATGCGTTATTAGGTTTTTTGTTGATTCCCCCCCCCCCAGATTGCGGTTTGTATTATATCATTTTTAAATGCTTTTATAAGCACCTTTGCTCTCACTTGTCTGTAGTTTTGCTCCTATGTAGATCAGTGCTGTTGTCTGTAGATCGGTGTCTGTGTATATAGCATATATATATTGGGAGAAAGAGAGAGAGATTTATGTGTGTATAATTTGTGTGTATATTAGATTAATATGTAACTGCAAAATATATAAGTGCGTGTACATTTTTCATCCAGTTTGACTTCAGTTTAAATAGTTTTGTTTCTGAATAAAGATGTGTAATCTGTCTGAAATGTCACCAGCATTGTGAACATATGATTAAAATGAGATCTGAGCTGCCTCCTATTAATTTTGACAGCAGCTGTCTGATCTTTGGTCTGAGATGGCCGCCCTGTAGGCACGTCAGCCAAGCGTTCGGCAGCGACCAATAGGGCGTCTACGTGTATGATGTCTATGGTTTTGACAACCAGTTAAAAGAACTATTGAGTTATTTGTTCTAGTCGAGAGATATTAAATCTCCATAAATATTGTAACAATTGTACACTGATGCTTTAATCCCAAATTTACCCATGTTAGTTAATAGGATGTGTCATTATGCTAATTCTATTGCAACCTTACCCATTTTAGCCAGTAACCTTTTGTTACCGTTTTATTGATGCCTGTCGGATTTGCAGAAATCTGCTTACTCTGAGATGTTCATTAATATAAATTTAATTTAAAAGTTCAGGTTACTCTGCTTATATAGTGAAAACCAATTGATTTGTTTATTTATTTATTCAACTGTTGATATAATACCCACTTAATTCATTAGGTTGCTCTATGATTCCATCAAGTTGTTTCTTTAAAAGTTTTCACCTTTACATAATCTTAATGTGTTTTGTAATGTGTGTTTTGTTTTAATTGTGTACAAGAAAATCTGAAGTGAAATGTATGAAGTCGAGTCTGCCGAACTCATCCGTGTTTTTTGTCGAAGGTTGCCCGATGCCTCAGTCATAGTCCTTCATTGTCCATATTCAGTCCAATGTCTGAGTTCAGCAGCACAACATTCTCCTTCCCTTCAAGAGTCCATCCTCCAGTTCTCGCAACTGAAAAACAGAATGAATTCTGCCAGCATTTTTTGCCAAAGAAACGCTCCATAGGTTGAAAAGAAATTACAGCAAAGCAGTCACAAACATTTTAACCACTGTGTTCCCTCTAACATGACAAACATAAAAGAAATAAAATAATTAAAAGAATAAATCAAATTTTGCCTCTGACAAAATAAAACTCAAAACCGGATCAGGCTGAAGTCAATGACATCACCTTTTCTCCTTGTCCCAAGGATCAGCCCCCATGTCACTGCGGCACCGTTTTGGTATTCACTCGCACCTGAGAATGTCTTTTTGGACTTATTACAAACTTTTGATATCCTTCTGATCCATTGACCATGTGTATTTGCTGTTAGTAATACATTTATTTATACATAACTTCCCAAATCTCAATTGGTCAAGGGTTAAACCTTAAAGCAATGATCTTGTCTTTTAGGTTTCTGAGCTTCTAGTGTTTCTCTATAAACGATAAGGGTTTTCCCATAAGTACATTGAGAAGACTGCCCAAAACAAACTGAGATTAGAATTAGCATTAAACCCTTCAGAAGCTGTCTTTTTTCCCTTCTGACATAGTTTTCTGAAAATTTCTCATTAGTTGCATTCAAATTCCAAGTAAAAAAGAAATAAAATAAATGAAAAGAAAACCCTTAGAAAAGCAACCATATTTAGTTCCATACAGGTTTGTTCAAAGCCAAAGCACAGTTTTTTTTTATTTTTACATCTTTTTAAATCAAAGATCATATATTTCTAAACTTCTTTCAAATGGACTGGTTTGTGATGAATCACTATTGTTATAAGCATTAAGATCTCAGTAATTTTACATTACTTTAGGGCTCAAACAAATGATGGGGTCACTACCTAATTCTGTAGTGGAGTAAACCCAACAAGCTTTTATGTACAGCTCATTGCCAGTTACAATTTTCTAACAAAGCTGAAATATTTCCGTTTAAGCCATGTTAATCTCTCCGTGTATCAATTAAATTCGGCCCGGATAATTAATGTGGAAAAAATAAACTTTGTTATTGAAGTCTCTCTTTTTCCTTCTTTAGTTTTCAGTTAATATAGTCCATGCTTAAAAATGTCATTTGAATTAGGGAGCTGCAGTTCTCCCAAAACAAATGAACATCTTTGAAACCATGATTTATAATTTGAACTGAATTAGTTCACCCAGACGAACGTTTAGTAAAATAGATACATACATACAGATGAGTACAATTATTGGACGTCGTGTTCCCCTCGCCCGGACGCGGGTCACCGGGTCCCCACTCTGGAGCCAGGCCTGGAGCTGGGGCACGTTGGCGAGCGTCTGGTGGCCGGGCTTTTGCCCATGGAGCCCGGCCAGGCTCAGCCCGAAGAGGTAACATGGGTCCCCCTTCCGATGGGCTCACCACCTGTAGGAGGGGCCAAAGGGGTCGGGTGCATTGTACAACGGGTAGCAGTAGAGGGCGGGGACCTTGGTGTTCCGATCCTCGGCTGCAGAAGCTGGCTCTTGGGACGTGGAATGTCACCTCTCTGGTGGAGAAGGAGCCTGAGCTCGTGCGCGAGGTTCTGACTAGAGATAGTCGGACTCACCTCGACGCACCACTCTGGCTCTGGAACCAGTCTCCTTGAGAGGGGCTGGACATTCTTCCACTCTGGAGTTGCCCCTGGTGAGAGGCGCCAAGCTGGGGTGGGCATACTTGTTGCCCCTCATCTCGGTGCCTGCACGTTGGGGTTTTCCCCGGTGAACGAGAGGGTGGCCTCCCTCTGCATTCTTGTGGGGGGACGGGTTCTGATTGTTGTTTGCGCTTATGCGCCAAACAGCAGTTCAGATTACCCACCCTTTTTGGAGTCCTTGGAAGGGGTACTGGAGAGTGCCCCTCCTGGGGACTCCTTCGTTTTGCTGGGGGACTTCAACGCTCACGTGGGCAATGACAGTGGGACCTGGAGGGGCGTGGTTGGGATGAATGGCCCACCTGATCTGAACTCGAGTGGTGTTTTGTTGTTGGATTTTTGTGCTCGTCATGGATTGTCCATCACAAACACCATGTTCAAGCATGGCGGGGGAGGAAGCCGGTCTGACCAGGCAGGCCCAAACGTACTGTGAGGGTTTGCTGGGAATGTCTGGCAGAGTCCCCCACTAGACGGAGCTTTAACTCTCACCTCCGGGAGAACTTTAAACACGTCCCGAGGGAGGCGGGGGACATTGATTCTGAATGGACCATGTTCCGTGCCTCTATTGTTAAGGCGGCTAGTCGGAGCTGTGGTTAATGCGGTTTTGAAATCAAATTACATTTATCCTGTAAGAATGTCAGCATGTTTTTTTGGATTCAAAAAAATTACCAGACATTGCACACAAAACTTCTTAGCGCGCTGTATGCCACCACTCCATTAAACTCTGTAACCTCTGCTCCAATTTCAGATGTCCAATCTGTGTGCTGTGGAAAAAGTTCCTATTTTCAATCCTAGAGAAAATGCAAACCCCCATTTTGTTGACCTATCGTTCTATCAAGTGTTCAAACCCTGATCCAGTTAACATCAACACGAGATATGCAGCTTTGAATCCTAATCAAACAGGGTCTTAAATAGAAGTAGGTTAGTTATACATTAAGTTACCCTCTGTTAATCTATTTTATCCATTTTTTTCTAGTTTGTGTAGTTTTTCTATTTTATTTAACATTCACTGTATTGTACTGCTAAAACCTTGGGCCCCTTTCTATAACCCATCTGTTTAACCCTTCAAGGACCCTTTAGGGGGTTGAGCTAACCCCCCTTATGGAGTCTTTGTCCATCAGATACCTTCTGTCTGACACTGCGGCCATTAAATCTAATTTATGGTCTCGGCCTGTTTCTTAGGAGTCGACTGAACAAACATTTAGAGCCATGGGTTTATTTTAAACAACCATTATCTAATTTACAACGCAGTCACATACCTCCCCTTGGGTCCTGCAAAAGAACCCTTCATCCAGGTTAATTAACGGTATCCCCTTTCCATTTTCTGTAGTTATTTGTCTTTTATCGTACTTTCCTTCCATGGAACAAAAACATCAACCGAGAACAGTACACGGTTGTCAAGTGGAGACAATTTAACTGCATACACTTGTGTTTGTTGAAGTAGGAAAACCACTTCCCTGTATCCTGAATCCAAATCAAAATATAATTCAATTTCGTCATACCATATATCTGCAAGAGGTCCTTCAAAAGTTGTGTAAGATCAGTGTACCCATTGAAATGATGACTGCAGACTGATGGCCTCAGTTGCACACAAGTCGGTTTTGTGAGAATGCCGGATGTTCCAAGTCAGAGTGGTGTATCTGGTCAAAATACATATAAAACATTGTGTTTAACCTGAATAAAACACCTGGTAACATAGCAACTTCTGGTGAAAAGTTGGTTTATCATAGCAGGCAACAGTCATTTGTACAATAGAAAAATCTCAATACTTGTGAGCTGATATGAAATAACCAAACAGATCCGTTTAACCTATGTTGTTTAAAAACAGAATGTCTCTCTCAGGACACATGTGCTTATCAGAGAGACCCGTGTAATAAACCTGTCTCCCCAGGAAATCCTAAGCTGATAACAACTCCCAGTTTGTAAATTTATGGCATGCAGCTGTTAACCAGAGAGAAAACTCACAGAAACCTAAATGTGAGTGTAGCACGTAAAAATATTCCCACCCCAGTGGATGTTCTGCCCATAATTGTGATGGTAACCTTATATTGTTCAATCATGATCAATATGGTCCTGGACATAATAGAATTAAAACTCTTGTTTAAAAGGAACACATCAGTTACATAGCAAAAAAATTAATAGATATTAGTATATTTTTCAAAACCCCAAACCTGTGCACTGGGATACGCTCAACTGGCTGCCTTAAAAAATTATTAACCAGCTCCAATCCATCTGCCCAGGAACTCAAAAGGGTGAAGAGAAAGAGAAAATATGAGAACACAGGCCATCCAGATCACACGGCGAGAACTGCGTACACGGCGAGAACTGCGTGTAGCAGTTCTCGCCGTAAAGCAAGACCGAGTCTCGCGATGCACAGACTTCTGAGCCTGTGGGTGCGGGCTCCTGCAATTGCAAGTACGGTATTTCCCCTACAGACCACCAGGGCGGCCGAGAAAACCTTTGTTCGACCTAAAATGACTCATTTAATCATCCAAAACGGTATGGAACACATTAATTAACTGAAAAATGTTGCATAGTATGCCTTTTTTATTTATTTTTTTATTTTTTTTTCTGTCCGCCTCTCTGCCTGTTCGGACGCTTTTTTCTCTGCTCCCTGCTTGCTTGCATTTTCCTGCCTTTTACTTTTTATCTCCTTTTTATCTCTTAACCTAAACCACAGAACGTTGTATTTAGTTATTTTATTTATTTTCTTTTACATATTTTTTTATTTTGATTTTGAAAAGATGCCTTCCTTCACCACAATGGACTTTGACAAGCTTTTACAGAAGATAGCTGTTATGGAACTGAAAATCTGTCGACTCGAAGTGAATTATGATGTAAACGCCGCACATGGAAATGAAACAACCCTGCCAGTGATTCCGAATTGTGACCACCAGCCCAGCGACTCAGCGAACAAACAGTTCCCTGAGGAAAATGAGAATCCCTGGACCACTCTGGGTGCAAGACCAAAGGTTCAACGAACCCCACACCTAGACAAAGAAAACTGGCCGAGACTACAGAGAGATGTCCCAAGACAAGGGAAACAACAGCGGGCTGTTCTCAAAACAAATGATAGGAGTAAACCTGCTGGAAATGCTGGAATGCCGTTACTAAACAGATTCGCTCCGCTCCAAAATGTGACCCAGGAGGACAAAAATCAGAGGTATGTCAACAATTTTCGTTCTAAGACATCAGAGAAAAGACATGCCACAGGGCCAAGGACCCTGATATTATGCAATGGATCTGTAAGGGGGATTAAACATTTCTGTAACAAGAAAAACACAGAGGTGTTGATTTATAACGACAGGAACTGTCGTGGGTGTCCGATATAACAGACATCCTTCAAAGGGTCTTGAAAGAACACCTGACCCTGGAAAAACTCATAATACAAGCTGAAGCCCTGAAGGACGTCAATACGATAAGCAAATCAGAAGTATTGAAAGAGGATTACATTCGTCTGTTGAACTTAGTTGATGGCAAAAATGTCAAAGTGTTTCTCAGTGGCCCTCATGCGCCCGTTAATTGTGGAGATGAGATTTTTTCCAGTATTCTGATGCTAAACAAATGGCTGGAAAAAACATGCAAACAAACAGCTGTAACCTTCATAAACAACTTTAACATCTTTTGGGAGAGGAGACATCTGTTCAGCGACAATGGTTTCTCTCTAAATAGGTCAGGTGCAAAAGTCTGATTTCAAACATCTTTTATTCTGTGAACCATGCTCCATCAGGTTTGTTCCAAAACAAAGTACATCCAGTGCCAAAACAAATGATAAGCCCAGTACAGCCCGAACAAGCCAAGATAAAGATGGCCAGAAAGATGACACAGAAAGAGGCTTCGTCAGAGCTACAGGAGGATTCATCCCAGATCTCAGCAGGACAAAGAGAGGACCAAGAACCTCCATCGTCACGGACACCGGTCCAGACTGAACCCGCCTCCCCTTCTTCTCCACAAAGCCCAGAGGTTCCTTTTCTGGAATTTTCTCACAACATGAACAAAGTATTTTAGATTGGCCTACAGATGACATCCTCTCCACATAGCCATTCTGCTGTGAATAAACCAGGATTCTCCAAAGGCCTCAGAGCCTCAGATCCTCCTCCTCTATGTATCACAGAACAGTCTGGTACTGAGAAACTCCAAATCACTTCGCTGTGATACAGATTCGGCCCTGGCCGCACGTTTACCAGACATGACAGTTTCCAGAATCAGCTTGGGCCTTTTGCCGGAGATCATGGAATATCTGTGATAATACGTGGCAGAAATAAGAAAAACAAAAGGATAAATAGGAACAAATACTTAAAAGTCATAAACTGTCAGATGCAACATGTCACAGAGACATCATCAACCACCAAATCCCTTTTAATTAATGACTTCATTATTGACAATAATCTTGATGTAATGTTTTTAACAGAAACATGGCTGCATGAATTTAGTGAAGCAGCTATACTGATGGAGTCGACACCTCCAAACTACAATTTTCTTTGTGAGAGCAGACAGCAAAGGAAAGGTGGAGGAGTAGCAACATTGTTTAATGATTCACTAAAGTGTAAAAAGGTGTTTTTAGGAAAATTCGACTCTTTTGAACATTTGGCTCTCCAGGTAAAGGGCCCGGTATGAACTATGTTTCTGAATGTTTACAGGCCTCCTAAGTCCACATCAAACTTTTTTAAGGATTTTAGTGACCTCCTCTCTGTGATATGTGTTGATTATGACTGTTTAATTATTTTGGGAGACTTCAACTTTGACGTTGACAACCCTGAAGACAGAAGTGCAAAATAACTGTGTGACACACTTAGAAACTTTGGTTTAACTCAACATGTTAAAGATTTCTAACATCAATATAACTGATGTTGCCCTATCTGATCACTTTTCTGTTACCTTTGAAAGCATAATTACCAGTGACTCATTTAGCCAAAGGGACATCGTAAGAAAACGCACCTTTAAGGACAATGCCACGGAAACTTTTTTTCAAGCTTACTCTGCTACTTCAACCTTGGGCTGCAACTCAGTAGATGAGCTAGTAGATAACTTTCAGTCTAAAGTCTCAGACATCATTGACTGCATTGCTCCAGTTAAAGTGAAAGTTCTTTTTGGGAAGAAAAAATCTCCTTGGAGAAATGCTCCAGCAGTTAGCGGTGAAAAAAGGGAGTGTCGAAAAGCTGAACGCAGGTGGAGAAAGAGCAGACCCCAGGTTCACTATGACATCTATGAAGAGAGACTTTACAGATATAACTCACAACTGAAAAATGCAAGAGAATCTTTCTTCTCTGAGATCATTAAGAAAAATATTAATAATGCTCGTGTCTTATTTTCCACAGTCGACAGGTAAACAAATCCTCCTGTGTCCGTGGCTTCCGAACTCCACTCCACCAGGGCCTGCAATGAATTTGCTGACTTCTTTACTGAGAAAATCCTAAAAATTAGAGGATCACTTTGTACTTCCATATAAACACCAGAACCAATGCCGTATTCAGCTGGAACTACTTCTGACAAAATGTCCCAATTCACCCAAATAAACCACAAAACCTTAGAGCAGATCATTCAGCAGCTAAGTTCCTCCTCCTGCTGCCTTGATGTTCTACCCACAGCTTTCTTTAAAAAAAATGTACCTGTCATAGCGTCTGATTTGACTCAGATAATAAACACGTCCCTTCTGTCAGGTGTTTTCCCCCAGTCCCTAAAAACAGCAAATATCAAACCACTGCTGAAAAAGAACAATTTGGACAAACTTCTACTCTAGAACTATAGGCCCATCTCAAACCTCCCCTTTATCAGTAAGATTATTGAAAAAGCAGTGTTTCAACAATTAAACACCTTCTTAACAACGACCAGCCGATTTGACGTTTTCCGGTCTGGCTTCCGTGCTCACCACAGCACAAAGACCGCCCTTATCAAGGTGTTTAATGACATCCAAATAAACACAGACTGTGGAAGAACCACCGTGCTGGTTCTATTGGATCTCAGTGCAGCATTTGATACTGTCGATCACTCTATTCTGTTAAAGCGCCTGGAGAACTGGGTCGGTCTCTCTGGTACAAGTCTCCACTGGTTTAAATCCTACTTAAAGGACAGGGACTTTTTTGTATCAGTAGGTAACTTTACATCAAAGATGACAAAAATCACATGCGGGGTTCCCCAAGGGTCCATCCTGGGTCCCCTCCTATTCAATATCTACATGCTCCCTCTAGCTCAGATCATAAGAAGCTACCATAACTATGCAGACGACACACAGCTTTACATCACCATGTCAACAGGTGACTATGAACCAGTTCAGGCACTGAGTAAATGCCTAGAAGAAATCAATGCCTGGATGTGTCAAAACTTTCTTCAATTGAATAAAAACAAAACTGAAGTAATAATCTTTGGACCAATAGAGTAGATATCAAAAGTTAGCACACAGCTTCAGTCGCTTCAGCTAGGAACCACTGATCAGGCCTGAAACCTGGGTGTAGTGATGAACTCAGACCTGAACCTTCAAAAGCATCTAAAGACAATTACAAGGTCGGCTTTCTATTACATGAGGAACATTTCCAGGATTAAAGGACTAATGACTCAGAAGGATCTGGAAAAACTAATCCATGCCTTTATATTTAGGAGAATTGATTACTGTAATGGTGTTTTCACAGGTCTGCCTAAAAAGTGGATCAGACAGCTGTAGCTGATCCAGAATGCTGCTGCTCGCGTCCTCACTAAGACTAAGAAAGTAGAGCACATAACCCCAGTTCTAAAGTCCTTACACTGGCTCCCTTTATCTCAGAGAATAGAATTTAAAATAGTTCTCTTAGTCTATAAATCCCTGAATGGCTTGGCACCTAAATACATCACAGACTTGTTATCAGTGTATCAACCCTCCAGACCACTCAGGTCTTCTGGCTCCAGCCTACTCTGCATACCTAGAACCAGAACTAAACAAGGAGAAGCATCATTCAGTTCCTATGCTCCATTTATCTGAAAAAAAAACTTCCAGAAAACTGTAAAGTGCAGAAAGCATGAGTTTAAATCGAGATTAAAAACACATTTGTTTGAAATTGCCTTTGAATGTTGTAGTTAAACTCTTTTACTGGTTTTAATGTTCTTTTTTGTTTCTACATTCTATCCCTACTTGCTTTTATTCCTATATTTTAATCACGTAAAGCACTTTGCATTGTCTCTGTACTGAATTGTGCTATATAAATAAATTTGCCTTGCCTTGCCTTTAAAATGGCACTAAAATCAGTTTTGTGCCTTTGTTTAGAAAATTTTTAAGTCAAATTCTGCCAGCCACGATCGATCACCAGCAACGATGTTGAAAAGTTTATTCACCAGAAATTGCACATTACCAAATTAACAAATAGAAAAGATTCCTTGGCTCCTAAATTACTTTGTAACAAGGGCATCTACATTTTGTGGGACTATGAAAATGTGGATACATATACTGAATCATTTGGGGACTGTCCTGTGATTATCCCGTAATATTTCCAGTTTCTACTAATTTCTGCCGTTCTGTAATATTAGTATCTATAATAAAAT
The DNA here is from genome assembly GCF_011125445.2 of Fundulus heteroclitus. Classification (NCBI taxonomy): domain Eukaryota; kingdom Metazoa; phylum Chordata; class Actinopteri; order Cyprinodontiformes; family Fundulidae; genus Fundulus; species Fundulus heteroclitus. The sequence goes on from NC_046375.1 coordinate 26,309,934, forward strand.
GATGCAAGCCATTAACATTTGTCATAGATTCCTCAATTTTAGCTGCTTCATTTGAGGATGACTTCAAAACTGACTCATGACTAAATGCAGGGTTAACAAAATCTGTCAAATCAACCGCAATATCCTTTTGCCCACACCATTAAGGTACATTTTAACCTTAACTTTTAACTTTTTTAGTTTTGCTTACTCGTGTTGTCCCAGGCCTGCAAATGAGCAAAAGCTGATAGGGTTTTCTACTCTTTATTAATCAATTAGATTAATAAAGAGTAGAAATAAAACGCCCTGTTATTCTACCCAGCAACAGAGGGGGGACACACCTTCTGTCTAAGATATTTTCTTAACATTCCCTTCACAACAACATAAGTCAGAAGTTTACTCAATGGACCACCCTTCATTCCTACAACCTGATTACCATGGTGACACAAGTACTAACCTTATCCATGATAACTATACCGTTATAACCATAGAACAGGAGAGTACTTCAAACATCGCATGTGAATCATCTGATCTTGAAGTCACATTTGGCCCATGTGTCAGTGAGCATGAAGGAGATGAAGATGACACTGAACCATATAATTCTGATGTGTCGCTCCAACAGTCACCCTCCACTTCTAATGTTTCCAGTGATGTGGTGCTACAGTTCTACCCCCCAATGTCAACAGGTGTAAAGATAATAACCTTACACCAGGGATGGGCAACTTCCATGATAAAGAGGGCCACATTTTTTTCAGCACGACCATTGGAGGGCCACATGACCACGCACTTCAAATAATTGGATATGAAAGACGCTACAAATTATTCTCAATAACAACAAATTTTAGATGAATTTATATCTGTATGTTTACTGCACCAACATATAACTATTTTCTGCATATAAATGCATTTTAATATGTCCCTAAGCAAAAGACAAACTGCTTGCTTTAAAAAAAATTGCAAAAAAGGAATTTAAACTCCATATTAATAAATTCAGGAGCATGGGTCATTTCAAATTTACAAGGAAAGAGGCATAAAACGGAACAGAACTTAACTCAAACAATAATGTGTCTATCCAGAAACTGTGTGGGCTTTCTTACAATACTGAATGCTCTATAATTGTATTTCTGTTACTTTTTGATTATGCACATCTGTTAGCTTTTTATTCTGAAAAATCTAATGTCCCATGCTCCTGAATGCACCATAGCTTTCTGACGCTCACGAATGCATCACACTGGTCTGTGAACGCGGTGCTGCACGTTTGATTTTCTGCTTAAGACAAAGCTTTGCAGTTTCAAAACTCATGTCGGCTCTCACGGTTTATGTTGTGTGTGAATGACAAGAGACCAAAAAAAAAATCCCCATGTCCATACTTCTTCCCATTTTGTCTGAAAAATGTGACTTTTTCGTCAAGTTTTCCCTTTATTCCACTGCTTTCTTCCTCGCTGTTGCAAAGCGGCCCATGCCCGCTATTGTTTGGGTACGGCCCCCTATCGGTCAAAAGTATAATTACAAGTTTTTTTTTTTTAGTTTTTTTTTTTATCATTATTAAATTATTATTGATCTATTCGCGGGCCGCACTGAATGATAACGAGGGACGTGTGCGGCCCCCGGGCCGCCAGTTGCCCATCCCTGCCTTACACCATGGCAACTGTCTGAATGAAATGATCACTGCATTCTCAGATCCAGCTGTGTTGACACAAAACCTGATTATAGATCGACTACTTCCTGACAATACAAAGGAAAATGGTTGTGGTTCGGGTGTTTTGAAAGATGTTTTTAGCTCATTCTGGTAAGAATTTTATGACCGATGCACTTTACGAACAACAGTGAAAGTCCCTTTCATTAGGCATGACTTCACCTGCGACATCTGGATGCCATTAGCCATTGGCAGAATTCTGCTTAAAGGTTATGAAACATGTAAGTACCTCCCCATCAAGCTAGCGCTCCCTGTTTTGGAGCAGATCTTGTTTGGAGCTGTGCAGAGTGAGCTTCTTGAAACCTTGTTGCAGTTTGTCAGTTGCCAAGACAAGGAAATTCTTCTAAAGGCTCTCAAGGATTTTTCCTCTGTTGATAAAGATGATTTATTGGAAGTCCTTGACAACTATGAATGTCGAAGAAGAGTTGCTGCTGAAAAACTTAGAGAGGTCCTGATGGAGTTTGCACACAAAGAGCTTGTGCAAAAACCCATGTATGTTATAGATTGCTGGAGAGAGATTTTTCCGTCAAATCTTATCCTTAAGCATGATGAGCTTATACAGATGTATAAGAGATACCTCAGAGAATTGGATGAAGAGAAACTGCGGAAATTTCTAAGATTTACAACTGGAAGTGATGTGATGACCTGTGGCCAAATTGAGATTCTGTTCACAAATATGTCAAGATTCTCTCGAAGGCTTATAGCCCACACATAGTAATAGTAGTAGTAATATCTTTATTGTCATTGAAACATACATTACAACGAAATTTGTTCTCTGCTTTTAACCCATCACCCTTGGGGAGCAGTGGGCTGCCATGTGCGGCGCCCGGGGAGCAATCAGGGGTTAGGGGTCTTGCTCAGGGACCCAGAGTGCAGGCGCTGGGGATCGAACCGGGTACTTGCATCCTTCTCTGAGAGCAAGCGCACTGCTCTAACCACTAGGCCACCACTCCCCTTCATGTGAAAGGGTGTTAGAGCTAGCTGATAGCTATGATAGCTTTCCAGAGTTCAGGTCTGAATTCAATGCAATGTTGGACTGCAACATCTGAATTATGGACATTGTGCAGCTCAACATACTCAACAAAGGCTACTAAAAAGAGGTGGGTTTGATGATTGCTTAATAGCAAGACATTACACCACTTGTTTATTTACATTTTATAAACAAATTTGTGTATTAACATTTATATGTACCCATTTTTTGTGATAGAGAACCTTTCCTTTGAGCCAAGGCAAAGAATTTCAATATTGTTCAAGTTACAATAAATATTTACATAATTACTTGAAATTCCTCAATGGCTACAGATTCATGTTTTTCTTATAGTTATACATCCCTTTCTGTTTAGCTAAAATAAGCAGTGTGGTTTATACATGGAGGTTTAGGCCATGTAAAGAGGGCTCCAGTTGTGGAGGATTTATGATTTTGGTGTGTACACCCTATTTGATGTTTAATTTGTATGCATTTTAAAAATGTTTAAAAACTTTACTTAGAAGTTCAAATGAACTGTTTTGTATATTTAGATTTTTTTTGCTCGTATGCTCTGCTGAGTAGCACAAGTGCACCTTTATTTTCTTAGCACAATTGTTTAAAAAAGTACTTCATATTTTGTTAAAAGGGAATATGCAAGTTGTCATTCATATTCAATAAATGCTTGATTACACTCACAAACTATATAGTCTGTCAGTAAATTATTTTCAAAAGTAACAAAAAAATAGCAAATTCTAGAAAGGACACCTTTAGTTGAGAATCAGAAATCTGATTAAACTTCTAAATAAATATTTCTTGAATATACAGATATAGTGTCAATGTGAATTATCTGGTGTTTTCCTTTTTTTTCCAAAAGCTCCAACAACCTGAAGCTTCATGTAATGTCAAACAAACTTGTCATGATTTAGATAATGTTTTTGCTATGGACTTTTCTATCCTATCAGCTCAGTTGCCATCAATTAGCCCACATCAACTCCACCTGCTGCCAGTAATTACTGTCAGCCATGCTCACCTGTTCACCTGCCTACATTTACATGCCTCAGCCAAATCATCCATGCCAGAATCTCTCTTCTCTTGTTTGATGAGCTTCAACTCTACCAAAACTCTACCAAAAAGCTTTTTTGTTACATGATAAATACGATAAATATGGAAAATTAAATAAACATATAGAGAATAGTGAAAATAATTCTAACAGTAGTTTATTGGAGTACAGTGTTATAGTGCAGTTCGTATATCACATAACACAGACACCATTGCAACCAGCACACCCAACCTAAAAGACAAAATTACTGTAACTTAATCTAGATAAACCATGTCACTCCATCTGTCTTCTTCCGCTTATCCGGGGTCGGGTCGCAGGGGTAGCAGCTTCAGTAGGGAGGCCCAGACGTCCCTCTCCCCAGCCACTTGGGCCAGCTCCTCCGAAGGAATCCCAAGGCGTTCCCAGGCCAGCCGGGAGACATAGTCCGTCCAGCGTGTCTTGGGTCTTCCCCTGGGCCTCCTCCCGGTGGGACGTGCCCGGAACACCTCACCAGGGAGGCGTCCAGGAGGCATCCTGACCAGATGCCCGAGCCACCTCAACTGGCTCCTCTCGACGTGGATGACTGAGCTCCTTACCCTATCTCTAAGGGAGAGCCCAGACACACTGCGGAGAAAACTCATTTCAGCCGCTTGTATCCGGGATCTCGTTCTTTCGGTCACGACCCAAAGCTCGTGACCATAGGTGAGGGTAGGAACGTAGATCGACCGGTAAATCGAGAGCTTCGCCTTTTGGCTCAGCTCTCTCTTCACCACAACGGATCGGTACAGCGCCCGCTTCACAGCAGACGCTGCACCAATCCGCCTGTCAATCTCCCGCTCCATCTTCCCCTCATTCGTGAACAAGACCCCAAGATACTTGAACTCCTCCACTAGGGGCAGCACATCCTCCCCAACCCGGAGAAGGCACTCTACCCTTTTCCGGTTCAAGACCATGGTCTCGGATTTGGAGGCACTGATTTTCATCCCGGCCGCTTCGCACTCGGCTGCGAACCGCTCCAGTGAGAGCTGTAGATCACGCCCTGATAAAGCCAATAGGACCACGTCATCCGCGAACAGCAGAGACGCAATCCTAAGGCCACCAAAGCGGATCCCCTCAACACCTTGGCTGCGCCTATAAATTCTGTCCATAAACGTTATGAACAGATTCGGAGACAAAGGGCAACCTTGGCGGAGTCCAACTCTCACTGGAAACGAGTCCGACTTACTGCCGGCAATGCGGACCAGACTCTGACACCGGTCGTACAGAGACCTGACAGCCCTTATTAAAGGGTCCGGGAGTATGGAGTCCCAGAGTACCCCCCAAAGGATCCCTCGGGGGACATGGTCAAATGCCTTCTCCAGATCCACAAAGCACATGTAGACTGGTTGGGCAAACTCCCATGCCCCCTCCAGAATCCTGCTGATGGTACAGAGCTGGTCCAGTGTTCCACGGCCAGGACGAAAACCACACTGCTCTTCCTGAATCCGAGATTCAACTATCCGACGGACCCTCCTTTCCAGAACACCTAAATAGACCTTACCAGGGAGGCTTAAGAGTGTGATTCCTCTGTAGTTGGAACACACCCTCCGGTCCCCCTTTTTGAATAGGGGGACCACCACCCCAGTCTGCCAATCCAGGGGAACTGCCCCCGATGTCCACGCAATGCTGCAGAGCCGCGTTAACCAACACAGCCCCACAACATCCAGAGCCTTAAGGTACTCAGGGCGAATCTCATCCACCCCCGGGGCCTTGCCACCGAGGAGCTTTTTAACAACCTCGGCAACCTCAGCACCAGAGATGGGAGAACCCGACCCAGAGTCCTCAGGCTCTGCTTCCGCAATGGAAGACGTGTTGGTGGGATTAAGGAGGTCTTTGAAGTATTCCGCTCACCGAAACACGACGTCCCGAGTCGAGGTCAGCAGCACACCACCCCCACTGTAAACAGTGTTGGTACTGCACTGCTTCCCCCTCCTGAGACGCCGGATAGTGGACCAGAGTCGCTTCGAAGCCGTACGGAAGTCTTTCTCCATGGCCTCTCCGAACTCTTCCCACGCCCGAGTTTTTGCCCAGGCGACCAGCCGAGCCGCCTGCCGCTTCGACTGCCGGTACACATCAGTTGCTTCTGGAGTCCCACAGGCCAAAAAAAGCCCAGTAGGACTTCTTCAGCTTGACGGCTTCCCTCACCGCTGGTGTCCACCAGTGGGTTCGAGGGTTGCCGGCGCGACATGCACCGACAACCTTGCGGCCACAGCTCCGACTAGCCGCCTCAACAATAGAGGCGCGGAACATGGTCCATTCAGACTCAATGTCCCCCGCCTCCCTCGGGACGTGTTTAAAGTTCTCCCGGAGGTGGGAGTTAAAGCTCCGTCTCACAGGGGACTCTGCCAGACGTTCCCAGCAAACCCTCACAACAGTGACCGGTCGGACCGGCTTCCTCCCCTGCCATCGGAGACAACTCACCACCAGGTAGTGGTCGGTGGAGAGCTCCGCCCCTCTCTTCACCCGAGTGTCCAAGACATGCGGCCGCAGATCAGATGAAACGACAACAAAGTCGATCATTGAACTGCGACCTAGGGTGTCCTGGTGCCAAGAGCACATATGGACACCCTTATGCTTGAACATGGAGTTTGTGATGGACAATCCATGACGAGCACAGAAGTTCAACAACAAAACACCACTCGAGTTCAGATCAGGGGGGCCATTCCTCCCAACCACGCCCCTCCAGGTCCCACTGTCATTGCCCACGTGAGCGTTGAAGTCCCCCAGCAAAACCCCCTCCAAGGACTCCAAAAAGGGTGGGTAATCTGAAATGCTGTGTGGCGCATAAGCTCAAACAACAGTCAGAACCTGTCCCCCCACATGAATGCGGAAGGAGGCCACCCTCTCGTTGACCGGGGTGAACCCTAATGTGCAGATGAGGGGCAACAAGTATGCCCACCCCAGCTCGGCGCCTCTCACCAGGGGCAACTCCAGAGTGGAAGAATGCCCAGCCCCTCTCAAGGAGACTGGTTCCATAGCCAGAGCGGTGCGTCGAGGTGAGTCCAACTATCTCTAGTTGGAACCTTTCAACTTTGCGCACGAGCTCAGGCTCCTTCCCCACCAGAGAGGTGGCATTCCACGTTCCATGTCACTGTTGAACCCTAACCAGGCAATTCATGAAAAAAAAAAAAAACATAATATTGCTTAGATGGGTGAGCTGTTTCACTGTTTTAGTAAACATCAGGAGGGTTTTAACATTAGTAAACATTAATTATTTAAATGAATAAAAATAATTATGATACCACTGCCACCATATAATAGCAAGGATGCAGAAACTGGAAAATCAATCAGCATGTTCAAAGATTTTAAAGTAATACTGCTCTCCTGCATTAGTAGTAGACACAGCTGAAAGACAGTCTCATCACACGGAAACTGACTCTTGGGTGTGCACTCCTCCTTTAATACCGCAACCTCCTCCATGTCTACTGTTTTAAGACAGTCCTCAGCATCATACTCCTGAGGGACTGTGTACATGAGGATGGGTCGACCTCCAGCAACTTCTTGTCCAGGTTTTGGTCTGATATAGTGGGTATTCCATGTTCTCACTACTTCATTCACATCTCTCTAGGGACAAAAACAAAGGGTTAGGACAATATATAGGCAGCTTATTGTTTGCAACAAGTAATGATAAAACTGAGGTCTACCTGGACCAGGTTGAGGAAGCAAAACTGGACTAAGCTTTTATCCAAAAAGCTCCCAGAGAAATGTCCATTCTCTTAAAGTGTTTTGAATATGTTCATCCAGAACCGAATGCTTTGTTTTCTCAGAATTCCCCACCAGGATTATATGTGCTGATTGGCAGTGCTCCGTCCATAAATGAAACTGCTGTCTTTGGCAAAACTGTCGGTATGGTTTCTTCTTAGAAACACCTGCATGTTGGCAACATGTCCATTTTCAGTTCCATTGTCTTCCCGAATCCTCTCTTGACACCCACTCTGGACACGTGTGGCACATTCTATAAAATAGTTGACTGCAACTTTTAGGTCATTATTTGTTGTGTAGGCTTCCATCCATAAAACAAAATGGCTGAAGCCATCAATGCATCCATTAATCCCAATACCATAGGGTTTCAATTTATCATAGGAGTCAATGTGCCAAAGAGCGTTTGGGCCTTTAGTGTTGTACTGGCGCCGTCTAAGACGAGTTCGTCTAGATTCCACACCCTCAGGATAAAGTAACTCGGTGATCTGTCGTATTGTGTCCTGCTGTACCACAAGTCTATTCTGAACTGCCTGAAGATGCAATCAGCGATATCCTTGCATCTGTCCATCATGCTGTAGTTCCTGCTGCAGGAAAGCTTTAACATCAGCTAGATCTGAATGGTGTTTTCTTCTGAACAGTCCCAGTTCGCGGCAATGTCTCTTTAACGTCTGGATACTTAGCACTATTCTGTGATTCTGTGCCAATAACATTAGTATCTCCTTGTTACTAAATTCAATAGAGAAGTATAATTTAATTAGCTCATCAGTCATGGGCATCATTTCAGATGTGAGTCTGTGAAGAGATAAAAATAAAGTTACCATTTTTGCAGAATATTTATTTAATAACTTTAAATATTTTGTTTATCATCCCCATGCCTTACTGATGAAAAATGCTAATTGTAAGATATAAATGAGAATAATATTAGAAAATATGCAAAACTTGTTGTCATGATCTATACATGTATAAAATCTAAGAACACCTTATGTTTATTACAAATTACAACCTTTGAATTGCAATAATTCCCAAGTTAAGGATTGCTTGATAAATATTTGAGGACAAAAATTATTATGGCTTCAACTTGTTGGTACAGTAATGCATTTGTAAGTTCTCGTGATTATTGTGACCATAGACAAGTGTGTTTAATTCAAAATGAAGCACATTCAAATACATTAGAAGAAGTCATTGTGAGGCATGACTGACATTTTTGGATGGAGTTTTTTTATATACTTCAGCGGACATTTTCAGTTTCTATTTTAATGCTATGTACTCAAATGAATAATGATTCAAAAAATTTGGACTAAAGAAAAAAACAGTCAATTTCACTATAATTTTAAATCATGTATAAATAATGCTTCTCTGCTAACACCTTTATGAGCCCATAGTTATTATTACAGTATACCAACTTAATCACATTTTGGTAATCTACGTTTGCACCCCATCAAGTCTGTTTAATTCTAAATAAAGAGTATTCAAATACATTAGCAAATCATGATTAGAAATTGCTACAGGAGAATGGAAATACGAGTAATTTTAAATAAAGTATAAAACATCCTTTCGCAACTAGGACAGAAATGGCTCTTTATCCTACATACTGGCCTATATGCCCTAAAGTGTTGAGGTTATCCTGCTAAAATAAATGTTTTATTCATGTGCTATTATCTTTTCTAAATCACCACTCATAAACCTAGACCTGTTAGGCTCAGAACAGGTGGATCCAGTATTCGAGGCAAACAAACAGTTAGGGTTTAACAGTTTATTAAGACCAGACACGGAGCGGGAGGTGTCAGCGTCTACAGCGGGAGCATCTGCAGGAGGAGACAACAGGTTAGTGACCACGCTTCTCTGAAAGTGTTTGCACACAAACGTGTCGGTCACTAACCTGGTCTTAATGTCCAGTTCAGATCCAGTAGCAGAGGTAGATCCCAGCTGACGGGTCGCCAATCCGGTGCGGCGGTTGCCGCTCATAGAGTCCCAGAGGCAGATGTATCGGAAGTCGGAGGACAGGCAGGAGATCAGAACCGTGAGCAGGATGAGCCATAGAGCGAAGCCAAAGACGAAGTTGGGGACGTAGTCGAAGTTTGGAGCCAAGAGATCAGAGAGCCAGTGAGGTGCCGAAGGACAATCCAGGACGGAGTCGAGTCACAGTTCCAGGTTCGATACACAGATCAGCAGACAGACTGAACGAGGGGAGGTAAGCTCGGTAGTCAGGAAACTAATCTGGTCGGTACACAGAGGGCAGAGATCAAGCAGGTAGACAGGACAAGCAGATGTCAGGAATCAGATCGGGCAAACAAAATCAGACAGGAACAGGCAGGCTCAGAGATCGAGAGGCAATCAGGTCGGGATCAGGTAAACAGAACAAACGCTGGAATAAGTCTCACAAAATGCTTGAAATAAACTCGCACTGTTGTCTGGTCTTGTCTGGTCTTGGTTATATACTAGTGAGAGCAGGTGGAACAGATCTGAAGTGATGAGGAATGGGCGGAGCTAAACAGGTGTGTGACATGAGACATTAGACCAGGCAACAGTGCCGAAATCATGACAAGACCATTATCACTCCAATTCATATAAGGATCTCTCATCTATTACCTTTTCCTCATCCAAACGGCTGATGACTTCTTCTGGAACTCTGCGCTTACGAAGAAATTCAAACACAGTGGTCACTCCGCGCGTTTCTGTGAAGATGTAACACAATAGTGGATATCTAAAAGTGGCAACAGGTTGACTGTCAACTTTGCACAGATGTGCACAACTTATTTGTTGTTTATCACACCACTCCAGCACATTGTCTATATAGAAGAATAAAACATAGTTGTCTTTGTATCAGAACATTGTCCAACAACATTTCAAAAGTTGGTGCCAAATCTTAACAGACCATGCTCGGAGCACCATGTCATTAGCATTAGCTAAAGACCGACTAACTGAGCTGTTTGCGAGGAAAATCAGAAGTGACTTATCACTCTCAAGCATTAGTTACTGCAGAAGCATAATGACACCTACTTGATGCAGCCATGTGGAAGGTTCTTCCTCACAAACGATGACAAGTCCGAGGCGGATGATGTCAACTCTGCACCCAAGAGAAGTCAACCTCATCAAGGAAGAGAGAGCACATGTAGCGACCGCAGACTTTGGGAAACGTCTAGAAGTGCATCTCGTTGATTTGCCACTTCAATCTCAGAGGACTTCGGGCATCATTTGTCAGAAAAATCTGCTTTTAAAATATCAGCAAATTTCGGATTTTTTTTTCTAATAAATTGCAGAGTTTTGTTCTTGCAAATTTCTGACAACAATGTTGGAAAATATCCTAGTTTAAATGTTATAAATATCTTCCTTTAATCATGAAAACCTTTGATTTACATCCCCACAAATGTGCAACCTATGAACAACCTTTTCCCTTGAAAATTTGTGCAAATAATCTCAAAACTTCTGAGTTTTTAGGTAGAGATTTGTGACTTTTCAAAATTAGAAAATTTCCGATTTTTTTCTTGAAAATATGTGAAATTAATCTCCAATTTTCTGAGTTTTTAGGTGGAAATTTACTTTCCTTTTTTTTTGGTCTAAAATGGCCCTAATACGCCATCGTAATCTATCTATCTATCTTTTTTTTCTTCTTTTTTTCATTTTACCCTTCTAAATATTAATTCAATATTTTTCTGCATTAAAGCCCTTTTAACTGCTGGCTGCAATCCTAATGGGAATTGTATGAGTAATCTCTTTGTAAAACACAAATAGCCAGAGAGAGGAGTCTCCATGCAGGTCGGCATCTAAACACATTTCATCCATCCATTTTCTAACACGCTTATCCCTATTGGGGTCGCAATGGGTGCTGGTACCTGTGTCCAGCTGTTTTCCTGGACAGGTCACCAGTCTATCACCGGGCAAAATTTGTCACTTTAAAACAAAGTTCCCACTGTTATAGATTAAAAGTAAGCCCTTGAATTAAATACAACCCTTCAATACACTCATATTGTGCAATAAGACAATTTTCCATTGATCAATAAAAATGGCACCAATAGCAGTGGCGGCTGGCCAGTAGGGGGCGCTCGGGCGCCGCCCCCTTTAAATCGTTTAGATAATAAATGATTTCTGAACTGCAAAGTACTTAGAAATGTATTTATTCATACTGTGTGTCCAATAGACATGTTAGAATTTATTAAAATAGTAAATACATAATTCTATTTAATTGCTCACATTGTGCACACTTCCTATGTGCAGGGCGCCGGTCTAATGGGAGTGAATGTAGCCGCGTCAACTTTGGCAAGCACGTGATCTGAGGCTGACTTTTAATTGGTTATCTAGGTTTTTTCACAGGGGCGCACTGCTCTGTGTCCCGGACACACCTATTCTGTTGCGTCATTACTGGTAGAGTGTCAGTACTGGCTAATTTTTTTAAAAACATTGTGTGATTGGACAATCCCCGATTCGACTCAGCTCAGCTGCAAAGTTGAGTAGTTTCAAAATGAGAGAAAATTCTGTTTTGTCTTTACAAAAAAATGCTTTTACAAAGCGTTCACTTGAAGAAAAATAAAGGAGCTTGGACCGGATCGTCTTAATTTACAAATTCAGCAGCAGGCAAGTGATCTCTCTACTCCATGGTTGGACAAAGCAGTGTAGGTAATAGTCAGCCAGTGAAGAAGCGTTGGATACTCAGTGTAGAAGACCATGAAAGGATTGCTGCAGAGGTGAGTTGTTGTGGAAAATCACTGTTACACTGGTTTATAGTAATGTTATTTAATATATTAGGAAGATGTGCTTTGTAGTTAGAAATACCTTTAGTTGTGTCTATGCTGTGTAGGTATGTTGATGTAATGTTTGTCAGCAAGATATTTTATTATTTAAGTTGTACTGAAGTTTATGGGTAATGGGGAATAAAACATTTGGTTACTGAATTTTGTATAATCTTGTCCCACAAAAATGCTGTAACACATTTCATAACACAGCCTTAAAAAATGGCAGCAAATGTTATTAAAATCAGGAAAACAATCTAGAAGAAGTCTTTTCAGAAACTGTCAGGCTCTTGAAGATCCTCATCACCACACCCATGACCAGCAGAAGCTAAAAGGTGCTTTTCAACTCTGAAAGAATCAAGACTTTTCTGAGAAACTCAATAACTCAGGACAGGCTGAATGCATTGGCCATGTTGTCAATGGAGGAAAGACTAGTCACAGAGATGACTGACTTTAACAATTAAGAATATAATTGAGAAATTTGCTGGGCAGAAGGAAAGGAGGGCAAAATTCATGTTCAAATAGTGCTATTTTTTAAGATTTGCTTTGTTTGTTTTTCATTTGTTTGTTTGTGTGCGCCCCCCTCAGTTTTTTTAGCACCAGCCGCCACTGACCAATAGTCCATGGGCCAGAATCTGTAGGACGTCTCCTTAAGAAGTTTCGTATGAACTGTCAGGGGGCAACTTTCTTCCACCGGGAAAAGTTGCTACACATTGATCTCAAAACACCAATGTTTCCACGTTTTCACTTGCACATTAATAAGTTATCGCTGATAAAAAATCTAAACTGTTGCGCTCCGGTCCAAGAGGTCATGTGATTCGATTTTTGCTGCTCAGCCAATCAGATCGATGTATTGTCAGCTGAGCGAGTTTAACAGTTTATCATGGCTGCGCCTGTAAAGGGTTGTAAACATTTGTTTCTAGACGAAGAAAGCCCAATAATAGCATTTTCTGGCCCCAGTTGGTAAAGACCTTTATGGCAAGGAAAAAGAAATAGCCCAGACCATCCATCATTCATTTTCTAACATATCCCTGCTGGGTTCTCGAGGGGTGCCGGTGTCTATCTCCAGCTGTCAATGGGCGAGAGGCGGGGTACAACCTGCACAGGTCGCCAGTCCATCGCAGGGTAGAAATAGCCCAGACTTTTGCCCAATTTACTGTGATATCACCAAGACCTGCTGCGCTAGGATAACACAGGCGACAGGTGTCGTTGTGTCAAACGACTTATCACTTATCCCCGTTGTGGAACACCATTTTTTAATGTTTAATAAAAGACGAAATAAATAATTCTTAGTTCCTGTCGTTTTAGTTAAACAATTCTTTATAAAGAAAAGACAGCAAATCATATTTTGTCTGCAATAAGAGATAGTTATATAAAGTCAGCAATACTACTGTCAAATGGTGTATTAGAACTTACTCGGAAAGTCCTTTTGAATCAACTCAATCTCTAGTGCAATTTTTCTCTTTTTCAAGTTGTGGAGTTCAATTTCTCCCCTTAATTTGTGTTTTTTTCAGGTCAAAATACTATTTTTTTGTTGAAGAAGCCGTTTATACAGGGAACGAATGGCACCCTGTGTCATTTTTTGGGAAAGAAAAAGGGTGAAACGTGCCTGATACAACAAAAGTAAAATGAACCTGTTTTTTTCAGCCTTTTTTTAGTGGCTGTTATAAACAGACAAACACATAATTTAACAGTGGCAAAAGAGGAAGAAGTTGCTTTTTAAAATACAGTATAAGAATTAAAGGCTACCATTTTGTAGAATATTCTTGTACTTCACTTTTTTCCCCCATGTTCTAGTGGCTCCCGTTAAGGCTGTGACATAAAATAACAAATTAAATATGAAATTATTAAAATGCAAAAATACATTCTGTAGAAAGTGATGGAAACATCTAACATGGACAGCACTTATTAAAAACTTGTGTTCTGATTAGGAGAAAAACTGTGGTCGTTTTTTGGCCATGCTGAGCAGCATTGCTGATCATTGTTTTTTACTATCAATACATTTCCCCTTTTAAAGCGACGCATGAACGCGCAGTTATCTGAGATAACTCAATCCAGCCATACTAATCATAAACAACAGGTGTGTTTGAAGAACCCAATTAGCCGGATCATGATTAGCCGGTTGAAATCATCTTGGATGTCTCATTTGATCTTGGATGTTTTAAGCAACGTACGAAGAACGGGGCCCAGGTCCGAGGTTGGCAACAAATAAACTAAGCAGGAGGACTAGGAACAGACGAGCACTACTAGACAGGAACAGGATCAGGTTGGGTAAACAGTAGTGATGTTACGTGATGTGCCGAGGCTTCGAGGCTTGTGTCGAGTAATGGAGGGGGCGTTTCCGTAAAGCGCGTATCGAGGCTTGCCGAAAACGATGACGGTCGAAGCCTCCATAGACATAATATAAGAGTAGACGCGTCGTTGGGCGGGTTCTGCCTATGCTGCGATGCGTCAGAGCGTCCGCCATCTTAAATGTGGCAAATCTGCAGTTACTCAGTCACTTAAACAGTATCAGAGGGACTTTAATCTCTGAATATACTTTGTATTCGTAGTATTTTTTTTGTAATATTACAAGTTTATTTTCGTATCCCTTTAGCTTAATTCTCCTGAATTTATTCTCGTAAAGAATAAAAATATTTAAAATAATCTAACCTGGCCCTATTACTCCAGGAGTGAAATAATTCTGCAAACTGTGACTATTCTGGAAATGTTCCCCCTTAATTCTCATAATATGATGTTTTTATCATAACATTATCACTTTTGTGTTTGTTTGTTTATTTTTACTTTATTCACCTAGGACTTTTTTTCCTCATGTTATTAATTTTACCTCTTTAATACTCACCCAAAAAGTCTGTTCCTAAAGGTTCACATGTGACATGGTTTTATGAAATAATGAAGACCACAATTTTATATTTAACAAATTGATCCTTATATTCATAACACATACACACAAATATATATATATATATATATATATATATATATATATATATATATATATATATATATATATATATATGTGTGTGTGTGTGTGTGTGTGTGTGTGTGTGTGTGTGTGTGTGTGTGTGTGTGTGTGTGTGTGTGTGTGTGTGTGTGTGTATTTATTGCAGCACAGGAATGAGGCATCTTCTCTGATCCACGTTCACAATAACAGAACTCAACTTTTTTCTGCCACATACAAAATGGCGGTGACGTTGACGTGCGAACTTGCGCCCAATGACGCGTCTACTCTTATATTATGTCTATGGAAGCCTCGCTGCCCGGCTGTACCACGTGACTGCTTCGGGAAGTGGCTCAGATTTTGCCAGATGACCGGTTCATTCAGAACCAGTTGTGGCTGCACGCTGGATCATAAAACAGTTCTGCTAACCAGATGCAATTTAAAACGCCACTTGGTCTGTTTCTAAGTTTCGTTTTTATTAATTCTGCAATTTATAACTACATGCACCGTATGTCTGTGCCTCAGCGCTTGCTCCCCCCTCCTTTCCCTCAGAGCAGGTGCTTTTATCACCGTTCACCATTCAAAACGTGAATCACTACGTTTAATGTCCTCACATCGGTAGCAACGTGTGCCAGTTAAAGTCAATAGAAGAGTTACTAGCTGTGTTTAATGCTCTTTTGTTTTTAACAACATAGAATCAGTGGCGCTTCGGTGGGCTCCTGCCTCGCGCTTTAATTCAGGTGCGTACTTTTAAGGGTCATTTTAAAGAACTTGTAACATCGGGGGCTTCATCTCAGACCTGTCATACCCCTGTTCCCTTTATAGGAGCCCTTTACAGTATTTAGTTATGCATTTTCCCCGCAGCGCACCAACGGGGGTAAAATCCGCCCACCGCACCGCCTAGAGCGCACTGACGAGAGCAATAGAGATTTGTCTGGTCAGCGCGGCGACTGACTGAGAAACCTGTCGCTGTGAAAGGTGATGAGAATGTTATAAACTGTAACAGTCTAGAAGTGCATTGAGCTGAAAAGAGGGAGACATCAGAAGCAGGATCGTGCGTAAAGACGCAGCGTGAACCTCTGTGTGCTTCAGTGTTGCTGGTGAGGGGAAACTGTTGATCATAACCCCCCGCCCGCCCGCCCCCAAAATTAGCATAATCTCACTCTTAACTTTTGATCAAAGTTGAGAGGTCTGATTATTACACACCATGCCATATCACATGACACTACTATTTTGGGAATAATTACACACAGAGAATACATTCAAACAATATTTTATTATACACATGTGTGTATACACAATTTATGTAGACAAATGATTTCGTCCTACACCTTTTGTGAAGTCATTCCCAAGAGCCATAATAGACAAAAATCAATGCATAACACGTGTTAAGATACAGCTGGCTGTGATTATACACCTGGCCAGTAGGTGGTTCCGTGTGCACATGAAACTCCAAGAAATGAACCCTTTCTCGAACCAGTTGGCTCAAGTGGTTTAATGCCTCATAAGGCTTCATCTCACCATCACTAGTAAACAGAAATCAGGTAACAGAATGGCTCAGAACGCTGGAACAAATAAGGAAAGGATCGACAGGTAACTATAGACGCTGGATCAGACTTACGGAAAAACAAGAGCCGACAAACTGGAACTGATGACTGACTGAACAGGGATTATATAGAGCTGAGACCAGGTGAAGCCAGTAAAAGATAATTGCAGGAGGGGTGGAGCAGAGCAGGTGTGTAAAGAGAACAATCAAACCAGCCATCAGTGCCGAGTTCCCAACAGAAAAAAGAAGCAAGCCAGAAACCAAAACAATAACAGAAAAACATGTCAGATAGTAAATGAAACTGATAACATACACAGAATCAAAATACCAAATAACCCCAGAGCCCACACTATGGCACAAAACAAACTAAGACAGGTAAGTGGCCTGGCAGGTAAACCAAACTGAACTAAAAGCTTACAGAACCCTGACTAATAACATAAAACAACAAAATCAAACCATAACAAAAACTCAAATCATGACACAATTTGACACTAGGGCATCGCTCTTATGAAATAATTACTACAGCAGATAAATTGATGAGCTATTATTTATATTAACACAGCTAAATAATTGTGGGTTATAACAAATAAGAACATCAGTGGAAAAAACACTCTTTAGAAAATCGGGCAAAAACTAGCAGCAACTAAATTGTAAACCTTATAAATTAATTAAGATGCTCTTTTCCCTCCTTAATTGCAGGGCCAACTTTACATTACAGCAAAATTAGTTTCAAACTATGAGTATAAGAAAATAAAAGGTTTCCAAAACTAATTACGTACTTATTAAATTGATAGGCCTATGTTAAAGGGTGTTTTTGGCCAAAACTGCCTTACTGAAGTGGGTTGTTATTTCCAACATAAAAATAACTACTTTAAATGTTTTAACACTTAAAAGTAACCCTTAATTACACAAAGTGGTTAATTAGTAATTCCAAAATAGGTTGTTGTATTCCAACAACAAATTTTTCATAGGACATGTTAATAATCCACCAGAAAAGTTCCACAGCAAGCTATTAATAGACTCTGCAACTCCACTAATGTTTACATCTTTGGGTTAGAAGTAAAATCATGACCCACATTTTACATGCATTTCTATTTTAATGAATCCTTCACTGAGGTTTCAATTTAAGCTTTAACAGTTTTAATAATTATAATACTTTTTATTTCCCTTTTTTAGTCTTCTTTCCAAAGCAATACCATTGTGTATGTCTTTTTTTGTTGATTTACAATTTAAATTCAATTCCTTATATCATCCTTTTAGTAATTTTTTTTTAATTAACAAATTTTCTCGCTACTGTCTATATCTGGTTTAATGTGTGTTAATGGCTGACTTTCAGGGAGGGTGTTATTGTATAGTTTTTATTGCTATCCCCCTGCATTACACATCCTGTGTAACAAACCCCCATACATGCAGAAATACAGGGCACCTGTAGTCTTTATAATGGCAAGAAAGAAACAAAAGCAGCCTGTCATGTAGTAAAACCAAGTGATATACCAGTGTGTTAAAATTCTTTCATAAAATTCCTTCATAATATCATGGTACAGAAGTATTCATTTAAGCTACACTAACCATAATTACCATTTGAAAAGCAGCATTAGCAAATAAATTATAACAAAAGAATTTGACAAATTTTGTGTGTGAATATGCACACATGATTTGTACTGATTTAGGTGTTGGTTGAGGATTCAGAGTTGCTGCTTGAGTTTGAAGCCGATGTAACTCTGTAAATATCTGGAAGACAAACAAAACATTTGTGAATACGTATCTTAAATTCTAGTTTAAAAGGATGATAAATGATATAAAACAACTTACTCCTTCCACGAAGGCGGCTTATGATATTTAGTCCGCTATTGGAGGAAATCCCAGCACTTGTGCTCTAAAGTAGAAAGTAGGTGTGGAACAAATTGTTGTGGCAAAATGTTTTGTATTTAATGAAATGAAATTTGTATTTAATGAAATCCCAGGTCTATCTCAAGTTCTTTATCAATAAATGTTAATAGTTTTTTCACAGCTTGATCAGTTTTACCTTTTGGATTACTGATAATGTGAAATTTTATCTAATGTTTTTAAATCAGAACTTACCCTTGTTTGGTTAGAAGTAGAGCTTAAAGTAGGTACTTTTCGTAAAACAAAAGAACGGATCTGCAAAAAGACAAAAATTTCACTGAGAAATCCAATTAACAATTCATGTCAAAAAGCATTAGGGAAAAAATTGTCCCGGACAAAAGAGGAAATTTATTCTTGTCTTAGCTAAGTTAATTTCCTCATCTTTAACTAGGGACATAATGTAGAAATATGAGCTACTTGTTTTTTTACTTGTTCTATGGGTTAGATCTGTGATCTGGAACTCATTATGGATCTTGATAAACTATGGAGAGAAACTTTCAGTTGGCCTCCGTTCAAGCAAAGAGAAACAGGGAACATGCCAAGCTGTTTATGCTTTGGGAGGGAACCTGCAGACCTGGACTGAGGACATTGTCAGACAGTGGAAGGAGCACTTTGAGGATCTCCTTAACCCAGTCATCATGTCCCATGTGGATGAGGCAGAACCCTGAGGAATTGGGAGAACCCAATTCCATCACTGTGGCAGAGGTCACCAAGGTAGTTAAAAAGCTCCCTGGCAGCAAGGCGCCAGGTGTGGATGACCTTTGGCCTGAGTTTTTCAAGGGTTCTGGACATTGTGGGGCTGTCATGGATGGCACGCCTCCTCAATGTCACATGGAGAACTAGGACAACATTGCTGGAGTGGCAGACAAGTGTGGTGGTGACTGGAGGGTGTGTTCCAATAATAGAGAGATCCCACTTCTCAGCCTCCCTGTTTCCTAGTCCCAAACTACATTGACCTACTTTAAACTATTGACCTTAAAAGCGTACCCTTTTGAGGTTATGACAGATGCCAGACAAATGCCCTCTGATCACTTGAAACAACATGTCATGGAACCCTTGAAACAATACTGTGATGTACTGGTGACCTGTCCAGGGTATACCCTGCCTTTCGCCCAATAACTGCTGGAGCTAGGCACCAACACCACCCATACTCTTACACCTTTGCATGGATATATTTAGGTTTCCATATATAGATATAGGTTTGACTCTGGTCTGCTGTTCTTTGTCACATATCTTCCCCCTCCCTCAGCTCATTTTTCCTGTCAGCTTGCATTTAATAACACATCCCCCAAAAATATAAATAAAACAAATAAATATACACAATTGCAGTGAAGTGTGTGTGCTCTAAGCAAAGCTGTAAAACTCAAACTAACAGTCTCCACCCCCAAATTCTCTTGAGATATGTTGTAAGATATATTCAATTGTGAGATTGCCTATTACAGTTGTGCATACCTTCTGCAGAGAAGGTATTCATTTTTGCAGCAAAAATTACTTGTGTGAATTCAACATACCTTGGAGTCAAATAATGTCCCAAACACTAAAATAAAGAAACCCTGAGGAAGTTCAAACACTACTTTAGTAACAAAGCACAACAAAAAAGTAAATTACATATCATCAATAAATTGGTGTCCTATTTCTTAT
Organism: Fundulus heteroclitus; assembly: GCF_011125445.2. Classification (NCBI taxonomy): domain Eukaryota; kingdom Metazoa; phylum Chordata; class Actinopteri; order Cyprinodontiformes; family Fundulidae; genus Fundulus; species Fundulus heteroclitus. Next base: position 26,330,095 of record NC_046375.1, read on the forward strand.
TATGTTAAAATACCTGGAGTGAATTGAAGAAAGCAAATGCAATATGAATCCCTGCATTTGTTGGGTCCAACATGGTTCCAATTCCCAAACACCAGGTCAGTCCAAATAAAGGAGTTAGTATAGCCACACATCTGATAATGACTACCAAGGCGTGTTTTTCATCTGCCTGGGCTGTGTTTCCCGTACTTCTTCTTCTCAGCATCTTGTACAAGACCACAATTATTACTAAAATATTGAACACAACTATGGTCAAGGCAGGGATCACTAAGGCCAAGAGGGCCATAGTCTTAGTCCAGTTTAGCCAACAAGCCTGATCTTCCCTCACGTATCCATTCCCAGGTGCAGTGGCAGCAACTGTAGTAACAGCTATAATCAGAGGGCAAACATATCCCACAGTTAAGCCAATAGCAAACATGGCCCATTTGGACATTTGGGAGAAGACCATGACTGTTCGATATAAGAGCAGGAGGCTTGAAACAAACATCCAAAAGAACATGGCAAGATAGAAAAAGTGCATGAAAAAGGTTGCTGCACTACACGGTCCCACTGGCACTTTATAGTAGTCCTCATCTGGGTTTTCTTTTGGGTTCTTTGCAATAGAGGCTCCAATGATGAAACAGATATCAGCAATCAGCAGGGACAGTGCCGTGTTAACAATGGCAACATGGCGCATGAAGGCAGTGCTATTTTTGGTTAGGGCTCTCCATACAATTCCTTCAATAAGGAGACAAATAAGTAGGCTGATCATTGATATCCCAACTCCAATATAAGTCATTATATCCAGTAATATTCTGATTGATTCAGGAATATCAGTTGACATCAGAATTGAGAAAGAGGTGAGGTGGTTGCAGGTGCAGGTTACAGTATCATTTATGTCTGAAACAAACTTACAGCCCTCATCATCCCAGGCACCACGTTTATCTAAGAGGTTAAAATTCCAGAAGACACACTGTGGGTTCAGTTCCAGGGTGGTATTGAGCTTGTTGTAGCTTAAGGTGACGTTGCGAATTGTTTCGTTTATTTTGACAAGCAGAACAGCAGCATTGATGGTATTTTCAGGTTTGGTTGCATTGCTGTTAGTGTTGGAAACTGTCAAGTTAAATGAAGAATTCCGTGCTGGCATCACATTGTGAAGCGTGGAAAATACAATGGTGGTAATAAAGATATTTTTGGGCCCTGTATTTGGAAGGCTGATAGATACATTGGAAGTCAATTGTTCACTCAAAGAATTGCTGAATTCAGTTCTGTCCAGCTTGATCCGTTGAGTAATTAAATCTAATTTTCCAGTCAATTTGTCAGAGATTGTCTCCAGTGAACCCAGAAGTTGAGAGCTGGAATTTTGGGTTTGATTCGTGTTCAGAAAGTCCCAGGACTCTTTTGCGTCATCACTAATGATGATGTCAACAGTATCTAGCACATTCTGTAGATAGAAAATAGGGTAAAATATTAACACACCTACCTGTACATGTCCTAAAGAATATATGAATGGAAAATGGATAAGAACAGTTGACATACCTGCATGACATCTTTATCGACTTCTTTTGAAACACTTGAGATTTTATCTAATATATTAACAATAGCTGATATTGTTGCTGAAGATTTAGAAATTTCCTCTTTTTCATCCATGACAGCCTTACTTAGATTTGTTGTAAATGCCTGAATCTCTTGTTCTTTCAGATCCTGAGAAAATGAAACAATCAAAAGGAAGATACCAAAGTTGGACAAAGAAGAACGTTGAGCAGCATTTCAACCAAAATGCATGTTCCAATTCTCAGTTATCCGAGTCATCGCAACCACAAACAGGCTTAAATCGGAGGCAACCGGACTGTCACTCAGTTCTTTCTGAATATGTTTTGATAATTCTTTATCAATTCTGGTGGCTTGCACTTAAGCAACCTGCAGTTGGTGCCCTGTTTTTAAAGAACATGGAGTCCCTTCCTCCTAGGCGCATTCTAAATCAGATGCAAATGAATGACCCACCCGTCACTGTCCTTGGTCATTAGGAGCTATTGCTTGGTGTGAGTGCCGTATTTGGTCACTTGAATCATCACCTGATCCAGACAGATACACCAGCAGTGGTGCCATGGCCTCCATGTCCTTTAAAAACAGCTGCACACCAACTGCAGTTTGCTCAAGTGCGAGCCACCATAACTGACAAAGGCTCCTGTATAGGAGCTGAAACGTTTTCAGAAAGAACTGAGCAAAAGTGTAGTTGCCTCCGATTTATTTCAACCAGAATGATTCTCAAAGAGTATAAATATTGTAAGCATAAACGTTTATTTTCCAGTAGATGAATCCCCCAACAAGTCATGGGACAATGAAAGCTCAATATGAAATCCTGTTTTGGTCTAAGTGTTTTAACAGTTCATGCATAAATGAGTTTAAAGGGCTGTCAAAAGGAAATAAAATACTTTTCTTGTTTTCTGACCCACAACAGATGCAGATTATTATTTTCAAGCACAACTCAAGTGTCTCTTAATTACTTGAGAATAACTTAGTGAAAGCACAATGTTGGAGATACGGTGATGATTCCTTATTACATAAAATCATTAAATGATGGATAACAGCTGAGAAAGAACATTTGTCTCACACACCCATAGAAACAGAAATCTCTTTAACAACTTACAACTGGTGTTGTGTACATGTCCAATTATTTATTTCAACAGTATAAAATATTGTGCATATAATAGAGAATTTTCTTTTCATGGTTGTTCAATGTCTGTGCATGAAGCAGTCATGTCACACTGTTGGCGCTTGCCAAGGACGCAGCTAGTTACGTCACCGACGTGCACAGACTTCCGCATTCAGAAAAAGCAATATTCAAGCAAAACATTGCAGTTCTATGTATTTTTGCTGACATCTCTAGCAAAATGTATTCATAATATATTTATAATCGTCATTCACGGAAGTTAGACCACCTTTAATTTTTTAGCTTCGCCGAAAATGTAATTGCTTCTTAGAAAGAGGTGAAGCAGTCACATCACATTGCCAGGCAGTTGCCAGGGAGGCAGCCAGTTATATCACCAACGTGCGTGGACTTCCATGTTCATAAAAATCAATATTTAAGACAAACATTGCAGTTCTATGCATTTTGCTGACATCTTTAGCAAAACATTTATATAATATATTTAGAGTCTTTGTTCACGAGAGGTAGACAACCTTTCAATTGTTAGTTTCGCCGAAGGCTTCAATGTTCTACCACATGTAGTCCAGACCAAAAATGAGGTGCATTGCATTTAGTCTAAATCAGAGATCACCAACCTTGTTTAAACTGAGGGGTACTTCATCGGTACGAAGGGCTACCAGTACTGACCTTTGAACTACAAGTGTCTAAGCTCTCCTTAACTTTACATAATATAAATTATAAAGTTTTTAATATTTTTATCATTTTAAAATCTATGTAAAGACAAGTATGATTAAAAGAGAAGAGCAACTGAATAAAATCGCATTTTGATTGCAGCTCACTGGAGGGATGTGCTTTTTTTTAACAGGCTTGTGGGCACCACATATGATCCTTGTGGGCTACCTGGTGGGCACCACGTTGGCTGACCCCTGCTCTATATCCATCCGCCATACTTATAGAAGAAAATGCAATGTTTAAAGACAGGATCTGCAATTCTTTATATTTTTATGACATTTTTAGCAAAAGTATGCATAATATTTCCATAATATTGTTTCAGGAAGTGTAGATAGATATAGTCTGCATGCCTGGTGCTTGATTCTATACACACTTGAACATATAAATCATTAGAACATCTAATTTCCATTATTAAGATGGATGGGGAATACATTTCCCAATATATGTCGAGTTTTTGAATTTTGCCAAATTGTAGACCCCTTTGCATGTGAGACACCTAGACTCTCATAATACCCTTGACTTTTAAGGTGAACTTTTAACTTTCTTAAAGTAATTTCTAGGAATGTGCAAGCAGATAGATCCCAAAATCCTCATTCAGTCATACTAGGCCCGTATCTATTTCATTCCTATAAGGAGAGGCTTATGTCTAATGAAACACTCATATATAAACATAGTGGTATTGGTTCTCATTTGGTAATGCATGTGCATGTGCTATAGGCTGGTGAATGTCAATCACACTTATGCTAAATGTGTAAAGTTAATGTGTAAAACAGCTGGAGGTATAACTTTATAAACATGATCATATATTAAATTAAACTTCCACATAACAGCATAAACAGCATTGTTGTTGTGAAAACCTTTTCCTTTGCAGAAATGTTTACATGTCAAAGTGCAGTCAGTTCCATAGCTGCTACAACAGATAAATCTTTGCTCAGCATTTTTCAAGGACATTTAGAATTAAGGACAAATTTTAATCACTTATTGTGTAAAATAAAACTATAACTGTAATGTGTATTTACTTATTCAATGTTTTAAATTCAATTTAAGAAAAAAGTACATTCTTAATCCCAAAGGAAAATTAAGTTTGTTTAACTGTTGTTGGAGTTTCTTTATTTAGCTGTTCATGGCTGCATGTAGGAAGGATCTTCTGTAGGGGTCTATCTTACAGTGGATCTGGAGACGCTTCTTTCTGAAGAAACTCTGTTGTTTTAGGCCAATCTGATTAAGAGGATGCTCAGGGTTGTCCATAATGGTCTTGATTTAGGAAGAATGCTTCCATTTAAAATCCTCTCCAGAGGTTCTAGATGAGTCCCCAGAACAGAGCCGGCTGTCTTTTTTTTTTTTGAAAAAGAAGAAGCTCAACAAGCCTTCTTCAAGTCAATTACTCTGATGCTGCCCCAGAAAATAATGGCTGAAGAGACAACACACTACACAACAGAAAAGATCTGCAGCATCTTGCTACAACCACTGAAGGACCCAAAAGCTTATTTAAGATGTTCGATCTGCCTCGTTCCAGCTTGTAGACACTATGCTCAAATTACCTTTAGACTGCTTTATATCAGGGAATGTATAATGGAAAGATTGTCCCATCAAGACCAGCATGAGTGATGTTTGGTTCACAGGACATAATAGTATTATAACAGAACCCGTGGTTACCCCATGGCTATAATACGTGTATTGTTATGTGACCTTTATCCCTAAAAATTATGTAACTTATATACACAATAGTCACTTGCCAGTTGACACCGCACATCACATTTTGTTTATTTGAACCTCTGGTTTACATGTAATAGTGCATATAATGGCACATGAAATATGTATCTCCTTAAAAAAGCCCCCTGGCACTTTGTATTATGATTGCGTGTTGACAAAAAAGAAAGCAGCTCTCATTGAAACAGCCTTAACAAATGGGTTAGGGATAGGGTTGGGTTAGAGACACTACTAAACAAAATATTATTTACACTTTCTGAAATAATATTGTGACAAAACTAATAAATGTAAGTTTGTCTAGGGCTCGACATCTCCATAGATCCCACCCACCCAGGCAATACACTGTTTGCCCCTCTCTCATCAGGTAAACACTTCAGAATCATGAATTTCTGAACTACTAAACTCAAACAGCTTCTTTCCAAGAGTGTCAGGGCCATCGCCCCTGCTGCGACGTTTGTGGTCCATCGATGTTACAATCACACTACTGTTATTGCCTATTTGCACACACTGATTCTCAGAGTATCAAATTGTACATTTCTGTAAATGAAGCCTCAGGATCACTGCACAAAAATTACCTCATTACTATTCATGAACGAGGGACTAATCCATGTGACATCGCTCATATCACTCACAAAGGGACTGATATCAGAGCTCTTGGAGTCTGATACGAACTTGTGTGGAAAAAAAAACTGTAAATACTAAGTCTTATGTGTATGTTCGTCATGGTATTTGTGTGTATACTAAGCCGGTGTCTCAAAGGTAATTTCACCATAGTAAAACATGGTGACAATAAAAGATAAAAGACAATAAAAGATTATATAAACAGAGTAGTTTTTCTTTATATTTTACTTTTCTACAGGCAATGGCAACCATGTTCTGTTTCTTCGTTTGGGAAAACTTGATTGTCACGTGCCCTAGTTGCAGGCCAATGTAAATGAATCGGCCAACACGCAAGCCTGACACGCATTGAAGAGCCAAATTGTGACAATCCTACATTTCCCCTTGTGGACCAACGTGGATATTACACATTTTTCAGTGACACTGGGTTGAAATTTGTATTGGTTGACTGAGAAGTAATTCACATACTGAGCTGATTATTAAGAGAAAACTATATAGAAGGAGATATTATTAATTGCAAGTTTTTCTTCCACATATTAGTCAGTTAAACTGACTGTAATGTGTGAAAAGATTCATAAAGTTAACACATCCTGTCAAAAAGCATAATCAGACTGCAATTCTACAGTAAAGAGCTACCTACCACTGAATCAGTAAGTAATTCTTTGATCTTCGTTACAATACAGGTGTCCTCCACAAGTTTCCACTTTCCTGATTTCAGACACTCGGCAGTCTTGAACCCCTCCAAACCATCAGCACATAATGCGGTTGCTGAATCACCAGTTCGTCCAGTCCCATACTCTTCATTGTCACACACAACCGCTTAAATGTGTAAAAGAAAAATAGAATTTAAAAGAAAAGTAGAACAAAACAGACCAAAATATTTCATGTTTCATATGCGGTTCTTACAATCAGTAAAAAATCTGAGCGTTGTTGTCTCTTTATAAGTCTCATCTTCAGTAACTACGCATGTGAATTGTTTATTTGATTCACTGCAGCTTTGCATAGGATATTCATACTTGATGCAGCCTGGGTCTTCACCAGCCACTGTGAACATTTAAAAACAATGATTATTAAGTACTTAGAGCAACATTAGACTGTTGAAAAGAACTATACGGCACATCTGTCCCATTATTAGCTCATACTTACCTGAACTTAAAGGGTTTAAACCATCATACCATTTGACTTTAAAAGAGGACTGCACACAGCAGATAAGTGGCTCTTTCCCTCCGTCCTTGCATTTAACCCACTTTGTTGGTTGGACCCGCACATTAGGAGCTGATTTGATCTCATTTGTTCCCACAGTTCTGGTTTGAATTAAATTAATACCATTTCCCTGCAGTGTGCATTCATATTGTCCTGTAATTAGAAAGAGGTTGATTTTTGTATGTAACAAAATAAAAGCAAAAGAAGTTTAAGGATACTTGATCATGAGGATGCTAATAACTTGATTTGGCAGTTTTGACTGTGGTTCAGTAGTTTTCCTGCAATTGTAAACATGTTTGTTTCATGACCTGCCACATGTTGATGTGTTTTTAGGCAAGGCACTTGTGTTTTTTAATGTGTGTACACTTTTAGATGAGCCTGGGGGATGTGGCTTTATTGTAAAATAGTTTTGTCTGTTTGGTAGGAGCTGAAAAGCAATAAACCAGTTCCCTCACCAGATGCAGACTTTTCATAATTTATAACAAATGTCTCCTGTACTTGAGGTGTAGATGAACTGCTAATTCCTGACCTGCCAAACTGTCCTTTTTTTCTTGTGTAGTCACTGTTTAATATAAAGATCAGACTACTGCTATTCGTGGATGACGTGGTCCTATTGGCTTCATCAGGGCGTAATCTACAGCTCTCACTAGATCAGTTCGCAGCCGAGTGCGAAGTGGCCGGGATGCCTCCAAATCTCAGACCATGGTCTTGAACCGGAAAATGGTAAATGGACTGAACTATTATAGCGCTTTTCCAGTCATGTTGACCACCCAAAGCGCTGTATACTATAGCCGCATTCACCCAGTCACTCTCACTAACGTGCACGCATTCATACACCGAGACACAGCTTGGTAGGCAACTTGGGGTTAAGTGCCTTGCCCAGGGGCACATCGACATGTGGCAGGGGGAAGCAGGAATCAAACCCACAAACCTCAGATTGCCAGACGACTACTCAACCCACCAAGCCACAGTCGCCCCACAGTCGTAGCGGGAGATCGAACAGGCGGATTGGTGCGGCGTCTGCTGTGAAGCGGGCACTGTACCGATCCGTTGTGGTGAAGAGAGAGCTGAGCCAAAAGGCAAAGCTCTCGATTTACCTGTCGAACTACGTTCCTACCCTTATCTATGGTCATGAGCTTTGGGTCCTGACCAAAAGAACGAGATCCCGGATACAAGCGGTCGAAATGAGTTTCCTCTGTAGTGTGTCTGGGCTCTCCCTTAGAGATAGAATGAGGAGCTCAGTCATCCGGGGAGGACTCAGATTAGAGCCGCTGCTCCTCCACGTCGAGAGGAGCCAGTTGAGGTGGCTCGGGCATCTGGTTAGGATGCCTCCTGGACACCTCCCTGGTGAGGTGTTCCGGGCACGTCCCACCGGGAGGAGACCCAGAGGAAGACCCAGGACACGCTGGAGGGACTATGTCTCTCGGCTGGCCTGGGAGCGCCTTGGGATTCCCCCGGAGGAGCTGGCCCAAGTGGCTGGGGAGAGGGACGTCTGGGCCTCCCTACTAAAGTTCTTCCCCCCGCGACCCGACCCCGGATAAGCAGAAGACGACGGACGGACGGACGGACGGACGGATGTCTGCACTACTGCAATTAACTTATCTTTCCTACCAAAACCTCTTGAGATTGGTTACAGATAAGCCCCAGTTCCATCGACTTGGTTTAGCTGTGCACCACTCAGCTCTGCACGGTTTTAAGTGTTTCAGGAGCATTTTTTTTCAAGGCCTGCCTGGGTTTATCTGGGCCTACTAAACAGTAAGGTCAAACATATCTGACTTGAGAGAGGTTTTGAATGAGCTTTTCAGTGATTGGCATAGTGGCGTGGAGAAATTAGAAGGTTTTTTTCTTGGATGAGCTGACCCCGACAAAACCTGTCCTCAGAAATATCCCAGATTTCAGTACATCACAATGAAGTGAAAAAGTTTTTCGCAACAAGAGGTATTTGCCCGGTTTTGCTGCTGTCCAGACGTAGTAGAGCTTTGTTGAACGCATCTTCCCCGCCCCTTTGGTGCTGCAGTTCAGACAAAACAAATTAACCCCCAGGCAGAGATTCTGCCAAATCAGAGACATCCCCAATTTTACTTAGAGAAATCAAATCTGGTCACCTTACAGAGGAGATACACTGGCCACGTAACGTAAGCAGCGTGGCTTACGGGCGTGTTTTTAAAAACATAAATTTACATCACATGCTGTAAAGTATGCTCCAGAGCTGTGTGATTCTGCGGAGAGCAGAACTTTACATGGGTAAGTAATTAAAGAAAGACAAATTACCAGTAATATTTGGGTAAAGTATTAAATTACCAGTAATATACCCTATGTTTTAATCACCTAAAAGCCCCTGTCTTGACCTTATCCAATTAGGAATCGCATATTTTAGTTTGTCACTTGGAGTCACCCATCTGCAGCTCAACATGACAAAGACTGAGGAGCTAATAGTGGATCTAAGGAGGGTCTGACTGGCCCAGCAGAGGAGCTCCTTCAGCAGAAGACGACTCTTACCCAGATGCACCACAGAGCGCCACAGGAAATCATTCGTGCCTGTGGTCATAAATCTTTACAACGCCTCCCTCAGTGATTCAGACCCCCCCCCCCCCCCCCTGTAATTGACATTAATTCATTGTTTTGCACTGTTTTTGCACAACCTCACAATCACTTTATTTCATATATATATATATACATATATACACACACATAAATATCTGGAGCGTGTAACGAAAATAATTTCCCTCTGGGATTACTAAAGTATTTCTGATTCTGATTCTATTAGCTTGTCACAACTACATCACCCATGGGGCTTTATTTTCAAAAACTTTTATTTGGGGAAACTTCTGGAAGTGAATTGATGCAGGATGTTGTTTTCCTGGATGTTGTTTTCCTGTTTATTATCTGTCAAACTGGAGCGTTTACGCATCTGAAATTAGAACTTTAATCAAATTTTGGCCTTATATGAATGCTCTTCTAGTTTAAACATTACAGTCGGGGAGTCTTGTACACAGCACCATAATGCTAAGAAACAAAGCTCCGAATATCGGTGGATATTCGGAGCATTGTTTCTTACCAAAGTCGTACTTACACATTTTAACTGATTTTTGAGCACATTGTACCACATAAAATTGGTCAGTGAGCACAACACTAATCATATGTAAGGTACACAGGATTATAAGGCGCACGATACATTTTTGAGAAAATTTAAGAATTTTAAGTACTTTATAGTCCAAAAAATGCAGTAATATTAAGGACCACTATGAACGTACTGGGTCAAACCGAAATATAATTTGACTATTTCCAAACCATGAACCACACATGAAAGAAAAAGAAGAAATTATCCGCCTGGGGAGAAATTCAATGTAGCAACGCCTCTGAGTGCCGGTGGAACTGTGGCTATAGTTCATAATAGTTGGGCTGGGATCTGAATACTTTAATATTCTGGTACTAGTTATACGGGGGGACTACACAGTGGTGCATTGGGTAGCTCTCAAACAAGGCTGTTGCCTTGCAGCAAGGGTGTCTTGGCTTCAAGTCCAACCATGGGTCTGTTACGATTGGAACAGTTAGAATTACAAAACGGTTTCTTTAAAACTGAAAGGGAGCAATCAGCGGCTGGAACCTCTGGGAACAGAGACAGCAGGTTACTGACCACGTTTATCTTGGAGTCATTGTTAACAGACGTCACTGTCACGGTCACTGAACGGGTCCAGTGATAGGTGTCGGTTCCAGCCGCCAATGCCAACGGCTCGCGGCGGTCGCTGCTCGGAGAGTCCCAGGGTAGACCTCCTCTAGAGGTTCATGTCCGGAGGACAGGTGGATGGTTAAAGCCATGAGGATGAGCGTGCTAATCCAGATGGATGGGAACATAGGAAGAACGATCAGGAGGATGCACTAGAAGCCGATATAGGGTCCCAGGTCAGAGCCAAGTGGTCTGATGAAGCGCCGATGATGATCCAGGAAGAGGTCGGGTAACAGTTCCAGGTTCGGTACACGATCAGGCTAACAGGCTGGACGAGATCAGGCAGGCTCGGCGGTCAGGTAGACAGTCCGGTCAGTACACAAGCAGAGAGGGATCAGGCAATCAGGTCAGGCAGGCTCAGAGGTCAAGAGGCAGAACAGGTCAGGATCAGGCAATCAGAACAAAAAGAATGTTGGAAAAAGTCTCACTTGGCTCAAAATAATCTGCACTGATGACTGGTTAAATACTGACAGATGCAGGTGGATCAGGTGAGTGGTAATGAGGAACTGGGGAGAGCTAAGCAGGTGTGTGAAATGAATGATCAAACCAGCATCAGTGCTGAGATCCCTGTGCATGCGTAGGTTCTTTCCGGGTACTCCAGCTTCCTCCCACAGTCCAAAAACATGACTGTTAGGTTAACTAGTCTAGGTTTGTCCTGATTGTCTCTGTGTTGCCCTGATAGACTGGCGACTTGTCCAGGGTGTACCTCACCTCTCACACATCGACAGTTGGAGATAGGCACCAGCACCCCTCGCGACCCCATGTTGAAAATGGATGGATGGTTTTAAGGGTTTACTTAGAGACATTCCAGGATATTTGAGTGGTCTTTTAAGGAAACTACTAAAAAAGTCATAATTTTATCAGAATTTCTTGGGCTGAATGGGGGAACTGACTGGCCAAACCGGATTGTTCAGTTGAACATTTGCCAAATTTTTGAATAAATTACAACTGTATAAATTCAGATTAATCAGTTTGATCAACTAAAGGACAACACACCACACATAATTAACTCAGGATTATTCAGATACCATACAGGAAATCTTGCTAAATCTCACACAAGGAAAGATATTACAAAAAGAAAAAGCATTTGATAAAGAAGTGGAGACAGCATGAACAGGGAGGGAGGCTCTACATATGCTGCACTAACCGGAAATCAGACTGTTTTCTGGGTTTCCCTCACACTGGTATCTGATTGGCTACACATCACATTCAATAGGCTGTGTTTCAAATTAAGATACCTTCAGATGAAGAAGTTTCCCAAATATTCTATTGAACAAACTATCAAGACTTCCCAGATGTCTACTTAGTTAAAGACTATACTGAAATATTAAATTCTTAAAGGAGCATAGCCATGTTATTTGACCTTTTTAATGTATGAGTCAGTAGCTCACTCTGGTCACATACAGTGTTTTTATGAAAGACCAAAAACCATTTGGTTTTTGGTCTTTTTTCATCAGCATATAACTTGGCTATATACCTTTAAAGACATTTTTAGATTTTTTTATTTAAAGTAAGTTGGTCTTAACTTACCAGCATCACCAGAAATAACCTTTTCCACATGCAGGTTGTACTTATTCCCGGATATAGATGTTTTGTGCCTCTCTGACCGGATTTCAAACCCATTAAATCTCCATATGGCTTTTTGAACTGTTCCAATATTGAAACCGGTAGGGTCACACGTCAGTGTCATTGTTTTATCGGTATAAATGAACTCATTTACACTTGATTGAATCAGAATTGGACCTTTAAGAGAAAATAAGGTCAGATTGAAATATATTCATGAAAAAAACAGAACAAAAGTAGGATAAAGTATATTTGGCTTACTGTAGTACTTTGGAGGCTCTATGCCAAGAACTCGAGCAATTGGCTTCATTGCTTCATTAAGCTTTGAATTAGCCTCAGTAATTTGAGTTGGCTCAACTGATCCAGATAGCTTGACAGTAAAATCTGTAATAACACTTCCGTTCCTTTAGAGCAAACCCAAACAACATTACAATTGGAAATATGTTTAATCCAACTGTTACTTTTAGTGATTAAGAAAAAAATACATACCTGAATCCCGTCACAAAAACACTAATGAATGTACTCAGACTGCTATATGGCTCCTTAAGCTGTGTAAAGAAGATTAGATTAATTCTTTCAACATTAAAACAGATGTAAAACTGGTAACAGAAATGGAAAGTACTCACCACTTTAGCAATGTTTGATGAAAATTCTATGTATTCATCACTGTCTTTGTCATTGTACGCTTTTTTAAAGTCCAGAGCTAATTCAACTGACATTGACATGTCAATTGCTGTTTGTTTAAAGAAAGACACATGCTTTTTAGTTCAGGATTTCTCAAATCAAACCATACACATGAAACACACAACTTGCCTATTCTGCATAGTTGTTGTTTTTATCTGATTGCCACTGTAGCATTTTGATGCATAAAAATAAAGTGTATTATTATTATTATTATTATTATTATTATTATTATTATTATTATTATTATATAATTAACATCATTAATTTTCCACAAGCCTGAAAGAGCCTTATTTAACAAAAAAAAAATATACAATTTTATAGATCGGATCTAGCCATTTTGTTTACTGTGAGCTACTTTGTAAAGAAACATTACAGACTGGCATAAAGCCAAGTTTACACCATGTGATTATTGGCAGGTCTTGCAAAATCTTTTATTGTGAATGACAAGAAACTATGTAGCTGTGAGCTATTATTACCAGTCTTTTGCCGACCAGATCAGCTTTTACACAACCCAAGTCAATGTTCGACAAATATCAAGATGTCAGGAATATGTATATCAGAAAGTTATGTTCATCTTCCTGCAGGGTGACCAGCTGTTGCAACTCAGGAGAGAGCACCTTTAATGCTGTCCGCTTTCCTTCTTTCTCTTCTTACCCCCTTTCAGTGTCTAACATTAAAGAATAATTTCAATTAAGACCCGTAACTTGCATTTCATTTATTGTTGAACATAAGTGTAAATCTGTCTGAGGTGATTTTGCTAGAAATTCATTCATTGATCTGATATTTTTCCTTTATAGAGTGTTACAGGGGTTATCTGTAATCATATTTTGGACTAACAGAAAAATGTGTTTCCTTTAACTTAAGGTGGCAAGAAAAATAGCAAAGCTCTTTTTGGCCAGAACTTTTTGTACCTCTTAAGAAGTGCCCATTGGAAAATAAAGGTAGATTTTTGTCTTTAGTATTTAATTTAAAAAAAATGTTGCTTCAATCAAAAAATATATTTTCAATTAAAAACAACTTCACTTCAATGAAAAAAGTATTTGAATGCAAAAATATAGTTGAGACTCAAAAAAATACATTTAAACACTGCTTTTCTTTGAAAAAAATGTATTTGATGGAAGTCAAGTTTTTTTGTTTAAAGCAACTTTTTTAATTGAAGTAACATTGTTTTTTGATTGGTAGGACATTTGTGTCTTTATTATTCAATCAAAAAAAGAAGTTGCTTAAATGAAAAGATAAACATTTCCAATCAATTAGAGACTCCAAAAATTGCATTTGAAACTATTTTTTTTATTGAAAATGTTCTCTTTGATCGCAGTAATCTTTTTGTGTTTGGGCCATACATGGGTGGGACATTTGTGTCTTAATCATTCAATTCCAAAAAAGTTGTTTCAATCAAAAAAAATATTTTCAATCAAAAAAAAAAAAAACACACTGTTCAAATGCAAATAAGATTGAAATTGAATTATTTTGATACAAACGTCCCGCAGTGGGACGTCGTAACCCAATTACTTTGATCAAAGAGAACATTTTCAATTAAAAAAGAAAGTGTTCAAATGCAATTTCTGGAGTCTCAAATATTTTATTTGCATTCAAAAAATATTGTCTATCATTGAAACCGATTATCTTTTCATTGAAGTGACTTTTTCATCGATTCTGTTGTTGGTTTGAAGCAACTTCTTGTTTGATGGAATGATAAAGACACAAATGTTCTACCCATTATATGGTCCAATCAAAAAACAATGTTACTTCAATTAAAAAAGTGGCTTTAAACAAAAAAAACTTGACTTCTATCAAAGAACACATTTTCAATCAAAGAAAAGCGGTGTTCAAATGTATTTTTTCTTTGATTGAAAAGTTATTTTTTTCATTGAAGTGAAGGTGTTTTTAATTGAAAATATATATTTTTGATTGAAGCAACCCTCTTTTAATCGAATAAAAAAAACACAAATCTACCTTCATATAGGTCCCTCCCACCCGCTACCTTTAAATGTTTGATCAATGATATAGTTGTCTGACACCACGGAAGAAAAATGTTCTTCCATGAATATGAGTCAAAAACAAAATGACATTTTATTCTTGTAGCTCCAGTAGAAAAAATTTATTTATCTGTACTTGCAGAGTTGGTCCACAAAGAATATAAAACAATTAAATAGGATTATTATGTATTTTCATTCAAGGCACAGTAAAATTAATTTAAAGAAAGGCTGGGTTTAGAGGTTTTCTTTTCAATACTTTACCTTCAGCAGGGGTTGTTGAAATAGTTGTAGTAGTCGTAGTGGTGGTAGTCGTAGTGGTGGTAGTCGTAGTTGTAGGCGTAGTAGTTGGAACTGTAGGTTTGATAGATGTACTGGTAGTAGTTGTGGAGGCATTGGTAATAGCTGTGGGGGCACTGGTAGTAGTTGTGGAGGCATTAGTAATAGCTGTGGGGGCACTGGTAGTAGTTGTAGAGGCATTGGTAATAGCTGTGGGAACACTGGTAGTAGTTGTGGAGGCATTGGTAATAGCTGTGGGCACACTGGTAGTAGTTGTGGAGGCATTAGTAATAGCTGTGGGGGCACTGGTAGAACCTTGACTGGTGGATATCTCGGTAGTCATTGTTGTAGCTACAGCGGTCGTGGCATTAGTTGTAGGGACGATGGTGGCAGAAATTGCAGCTGTACTATTTGTGACAAAAGTAGTAACTGTGGTAGTGTTCATGGTGGCAATAGTTATCTCAGTTGTGGCATTGACTACAGGGAAGGTAACGGCAGTACTGTTGGTTGTCAGGACTAGAGTTGAAGGGACAGCCATAGTCGTGTTCATTGTTGTATTGTGGATGGTCACACTCACACCTGAAAAGACAACAGTTTTAGACCCAAGTTTGAACCTTAATTTATTGAACTTACTCCATCTATTACAAAAACAGCTTCAAATACAAGGAAACTCTAAAAATAGACAAAGAGAAGCCATTCAGATAAGACATTTATGTATCAATGATTAAAAGATAATTATCTCTGAATACAAATAGTATTCCTATTACTTTCTAGGGAAGCTAGACTGGTGTACTTAGTTTGGAATGCACAATTCTTTTATAGCACCCTCATTTTTGTTTGATAAATAAATATAGATCAGACAAGGCTTGTATGCTTAATGTTAAGGATGGTTCCATTTGTCCATGGAATGCATAAATTGGAGCATGAAGGCAGATTTAGCTTAGTCTAAAAGTAGAATAGTGCCTCATATTTACTCTAATTGCTTTCATTCTGCTTTATCATATTATTCATGTATAAAAATATCTTTATTGGTCTACAGAAAATCTTGTCTTAGATTGATGCACAAAATGTCATATGATTTGATTTCATACTCCTATACCTAAAAAATCGTATTGCCATGTTTTAATAAATCTCTATATTGAGCCATGTCCTACTTTTTCAGCTTTTCAACTTAATGACACATAGACTCCCCTAAAATGATTCCAGCAATTCTGAAACAGGTAGGTTTATTCTTTATACATTTTGTATTGTTTATGTTGTATTTCTTCCATGTGTTTCCCCTTTAATTCCTGTTTATTACACTCCTTCCCACAGCTCATCTGTCTTAATTAGTCTCTGTTGTTCCTCTTCTCCACTTGATTGCTCTTACCTGTTTCTGCAATCATATTTTACAGGTAATATCACTTTATTGGCACTTATCATGCTTTGTTTGTGCCAGGGGACTGGATTTTGGGGGTGTAGGTCAATTAAAATTGAAGCACACTGCTGATGTGCTGATGAGCTCTGCGAGGTCCTCAGCTACACCTACAACCTGAGCCTCAGCCTGGGGGTGGTGCCCACCCTGTGGAAGACCTTCTGTGTGGTACCGGTTCCCAAAACATTTCTATTTATTTTGGTATTCTTTTGATCCATTGTATATATGAAGATTCACTGTATATAACTGAATGCACCTTTCCTGCTCTGCACCTTCATGTATGAGCTGATGTGGCAAGTGAATTTCTCCATTGTGAGATCCATAAAGCCTATCTTATCTTATCTTATCTTATCTTATCTTATCTTAGGACTCAAATGAGTCCAACCATTTACCTGCAGTTGTACTGCATAGAACTGATATAAGCAATTTATGATGACAATGTCCCTGACATTCCTATTCGGGGGCCATTTTTGAACCCTTTTTTTATACCCTTATGGGTTTCATATGTAAATTATTGCAGGACTCTGTGTGAATAGCAATAGTTAATAATAGTTTATTGCCATCTGGATAGTGCTGGAGTACTGAGTGAGAACTGACTTAATTGGTATAATAATACAATATTTGTAGTATAATGTATTTAGAGCTTGGTAGACTAAGTAAAAATATATTTTTTTAAATAACATTTAAAAAAAATACAATGTGTTGTAATATCCTCAACACAATGTGGATATTAGAGCTGCACTTAATGTACAGGTTGTTTATACAGCTGCCTACTCTTAGCTGGTAGATACACACCAGCAAAAACAAAGAAACAGTTACTTGTCAAAGATGTTGTTATGTTAGTGGCAGTGTTGTGATATTACCGCCATGATCATTAAAATGGTTTGACTAAATCAGATTGAATTCTGATGACACAGCCACAGAGGAGAGAGAGCCGGTGGGGACGGCCCCTCCTTTTCTCACCAGGGTCCTCTCTTGCTATAAAAGTTTTTCCCCACAGACAAAAAGCCTCTTCTTCTCACACTCCTCCAAACCCTCAGACGACCAGCACTCCTCTGGGGCTCCCAATGAGAAGGGGGGTTTCTTTCTTCAGCAGCCATGTGACTGAAGACCCAAAAGCCACATGCTCCCAGAACAGCAGTTCTGTGGAACTCACCTCCCTGGACCTTCCTTACTGCTGAGACAAACGAGAAGGCCTGAACAGTGAGGCCCTGGCCGGGCCTGACCGATGCACATCCAGCACCTGGGGGAACTTCTCGTCTCCCAGAGAACATGTCCGAGCAAATACAGAGCTAAGTTTGCTGTCTTAACCTCGTCACCGGTTGCAGGAGAAAAGATCCTGCCTGCCAATACAGCTCTGTTTTATTTTTCCTCAGCCTTTACCGGAAAGCAAACCCCAGATAGAGCTTAAAAGCCAGCAGCAGAACCCACTTTGAATGTTCAGGAGGACCTGCTCTAATCGTGACTGTAACCGAGTCAGAGATTGTCTGCAGGACATCAGGCCTCCAACCCCGACTACATGGTGCTGCAGAGCTATGTGCCTTGCCCGCTGCTGGACAAACCAACAACGTTCCTGCTTTCAAAGCTCCTTCCTTGGAATGGCCAAACTGGACAAAACTCACACGGTTAAAAGACATGTTTGGGCATAGCGAGCTGAGGGACAGGTTAAAAAGTTTATTGGGAAATGTTTGTAACTCGTTTGGACACATGGTGCCTTTAGAACAAAGGGCTAACGGAGGTAGCTCACGCTACCTTTCGTTCCACGGTATTGCTAATATCATTTGATTGTGTTTTTATGGTTATAATAAAAGGTTAGCTCCACAAGGGTTTCATACATTGATGGGACATTAATGTTTACGTTATCCAGCCCATTCATTATGACTAAAAAATAAAGCTAAAGCCTTTATCTGTTAGCGCTGAATGCCCGCTAGCCAAAGTGCTATCATCCTGCTAACATCCAGTTCCAGACATGTCAAAAGGACCTTGTTTTTAAGCAGAAAGTTTAACCGTTCTGCTCGGCCATCCTTCAATGGTGCTATGAGCCTTATCCCTGCATTAATATTGATTATTAATGTTGGTGTAAAGACAATTTTGATAACTTTATGCTGTAACCTTTTAGCCACCGATTTGCTACAGCGATCCCAGATGCCCGGAGGGAGAATCGCATTAACAAACTCGATCATAAGGGTTTAAATGATTTTACTGGGCAAATCAGTCTTTAGAATATGTTACATTCTGTTATTGCACGAAAATGACAGTAGGGGGAGCTCTGTATATGTATGTGAGAACGCTATGATGTATGTGTAAGGAGAAAAAGAAAAACAGAGTAAACAAAAAGGACTGAAGCTGATCTGCGTTTGAGGTTGCTTATTTTTCCACTATTATAATAAAGCAACACCACAACACGACGAGGATGTCTATTTCTATGTCTTTACCTGCTCCATTCCTGCCATGCCCAGGGGAACTAGCAATACCATTTCCAACATGGCTAAAAATGTTTGATAACTACATGTTGGTGATAGCTGCATCGGGACATGGCTGGCCTGATGCAGGAAAGCGCGCGGTTCTAATTCTTGCCCTGGGTACGGAGGGACAAAGGCTTTTCTACACCCTGCTGAATACTGGAGACACGTATGCTACTGCTATTGCTGCCCTAAAAGAACATTTTGTGCCGTAGGTGAACGTCATTGCTGAACGTCACAAGTTTTGACACCAAGCACAAAGACCAGATGAGACGGTAAACCAATTCTTAGCTTCTTTATGGGAGTTGGCTGCTACATATGATTTTGGGAACATGGAGGAGAAAATGCTACGTGATCAACTGATTGAGTGTGTTGTTAACACTCGCATAAGAGACAGATTAATACTTGAACCGGACTTAACACTTGCTAAAGCTACTACATTGGCGTTGCAAATTGAAACTGGATTGAGAGATGCTAACGTCCTTTCTGATGCTACTGCTGCTGCCGCTTTTGCTCCAGTGAGGGCCGTACAAAAGCAACCAAAGCCAAACTGCTGCTGGGACACGAAGAAAAAGCCACCGGATCCTGCTCCTGCTATGGCTAAAGCTGCTGGTAACTGTTCCTGCTTCTGCTGTAGATCTTTCAACCACCTTGCTAACAAACCTTCATGCCCTGCTGCTAAAATGTCATGTAACAAGTGTGGGAAAGTGGGACATTTTTTACGAGTGTGCCCTTCGACTCAAGAGGAGGTAGGTGAAGTCGTCATTAATGAGCCCACAGTTCTTTACATGAACAATGCAGTACAAGACAAGATCCTTTGCACAGTTCAAGTCACTGTTAATGGCCGATGCAAAGATGTTGAGCTGATTGTGGATACAGGCTCATCGGTGTCTATTATCCTGGAGGACATTTACCAGACCTGCTTTTCAGAATGTGTGCTAACAGAACCTACATTTGCTCTTGTTACCTATGCAAAAGAGAAAACTTCCATAAAAGGTTGCTTAAAAGCTACCATTTCTCATGCTAGTCATTCTACTGCGGGTACTCTTGTTGTTGTTGAGTCAGGCACTGCTCTTCTTGGCTTAGATTTGTTTCAGGCCTTACAAATGAAACTTCAAGGACAAAAAGTGGTTACTACTAGTACTCCTCCTGCCCCTACAGTTCAAACTGCTGTACCAGAGACTATATCAGAACATGCCCCAGAAGTGTCAGTTCAGGAAGTTGGCTATGCTAAAAACTTCATACACAAAGTACATATACAACCAAATGCTGTTCCAGTGTGTCAAAAACTCAGGAGACTTCCATTTTCAGTAAGACAAGCTGTCTCAGAGGAACTCAAAGATCTTCAGGATAAGGGCATCATTGAACGTATTGATGCTTCTCCTTGGGTTTCTCCCATAGTTGTGACTCAAAGAAGAGATGGAGAAAGCCACACATGTGTGTTGATTTAAGGGAGCCAAATAAAGTAATTGTTGCTGATTATCCATTACCACACATGGATGAACTGTTCTCAAATCTACGTGGGGCGACTGTGTTTTCCATGATTGATTTAGCCTCTGCCTACCACCAAATTAGCCTCGTGAGACCATCCTGATCTCGCGAGCTTTCAAGGTTTCACTCGCAGATCAGTCTGGATACTCTCCGTTGAAGAAAATTTGGAGCCGTTCACCAAACGAACGTCCAATCAGCGTTGGCTTTGAGGCGGGTTGAGGTGTGACGCAACGGGAAGCGCGTCAGTTCAGTCTAAACAACATGGCGGTTTCAGCCGATGAAACTAGCGTTAGCGTGGCTATCGAGCAAGTTTTATCGGAATTACAGAGTATTTATTTGCTGAGCTAACGAGCCTTTACCTGCAGCAGCAAGAGTAGCTTGGCTTGTGGTTGTGTTTTCGTCGTCGCTCTGTTACGAGCGACGACGAATCTGATTGGTTCATTTGGCCCATCTATCACCAACATAGGCCAATCAGCTAACCAGTATTTTCGCCCCTTCCCAAAATTACTTCAACGGAAGGTTTCCAGATGGATATGCGGAGCAAATCTATCTGGCGGAGTCAGGTAACCACCAAATGCCTCTGCATCCTGAAAGTCATGATATTACAGCGTTTATCACTCATGATAGACTTTTTCGTTTCTGCAGAGTTCCTTTTGGCTTAGCTTCTGCCCTATCAGCATTTCAGAAAATGATGTCAATTATCCATAAAGGTTTGCCAGGTGTACAAGCTTACCTGGATGAGGTCATCTGCTATGGCTCTACACAAAGAGAACATGATGAAAATTTACGGAGAGTGCTTCAAGCCTTGACGGATGCTGGACTCAAACTAAACATGCATAAATGCAAATTCAATCAACCTTCACTAAACTACCTGGGTCACACCATTTCAAAAGAACATCTTCAACCAGATCAGGATAGAGTCACTGCTGTCATTCATGCTTTGGCTCCACACGACACGTCTGCTCTGAGATCCTTCCTTGGTCTTGCATCATGGTACAGTAAGTTCATTCCAGATTTTGCGACTGTTAGTGAGCCACTACATGCAGTGCTCAGAGACTCTACAGATTTAAGCTTCAAGTGGACAACTGAAGCACAGTCTAGCTTCACTACACTTAAAGGATTGATAGTCAACAGTCCTGCCTTAGCTCTGTATGAACCTGAGTTACCAACCTATGTTACTACTGATGCTTCAGATTATGGACTGGGCGTGGTGTTAACTCAGTGTCATTCTGATCAAAGTGAGAGAGTTGTCGCTTTTGCATCCAGAACTCTTTCTTCTACTGAGCGCAAGTGCTCCACGGTCGAACGAGAAGCTCTTGCCTGCATTTGGGCTGTGGAAAGGTGGAGAACCTACCTATGGGGTCGTCGCTTTGTTCTTCGTACCGATCATCAAGCACTTACGACCTTACTCACCTCTAAAGGTTCTGGCCGTGCTGGACTATGGATCGCCAGATGGTCCGCTTGACTGCTCTGCTTCACGTATGACGTCACTTACCAGCCAGGACACCAAAACTTCACTGCTGACTGCCTGTCCAGACTACCACTAACCTGACAGCTGTTTTTAAAGAGTTACTGTGTGCCATTTCTCTTCCAGAGTTCATTTCTGCCAGTGAAACCTGCCCAGACTGTCCTTACTGCACAACCAGATTGAAAAAGGTTGGCCCAAATGCAACAAAGGTCTTCCAGAGAACCTTGCTCCATATTTTCAGGTACGACATGAGTTGTCAGTTCATGGTTCACTGATATTGAGATTGACAGATCGACTAGTTGTTCCTGCTTCACTGCGTGCCAGAGTTGTTGACTTAGCACATAAAGGACATCAAGGCATTGTCCGTACCAAGCAGAGACTTCGTAAACTTTTCTGGTGGCCACAACTGGACAAATTTGTACATTCTGTTATTGCTTCCTGTGTTAACTGCCAGTACAGTGATAAGGTAGCCATAACTGCTCCTGCTTCACTTACATCAGTTAAATTCCCTAGTAAACCATGGGAAAAGTTGCAATAGATATTACAGGTCCATTTGAAAATGCTACATGGGACTGCTGTTATGCTATTGTACTTACAGACTACTACAGCAAATTGGTCTGAGGTTGCATTCGCTTCTACTGTCACTACAGATGTCGTTATTCGATTTTTAGCTACTGTGTTCAGTAGAGAAGGTAATCCAATGTACCTTGTCTCAGATAATGGTTGTCAGTTTACATCCCATGCATTTAATAATTTTCTGAGGGAGAGAGACACACAGCACTTAAGGTCCAGTGCAGTGTGCGATTTGCAAAATAAACCAGATGGGGGGATAATTTCAAAAGTTGTATTAATGAATCAAGGTTTTATTAATAATGGTTAGCTAGCAGGTGCTCTTTCAGGTAGCTAGCTAGATCCAGTAGGTTAGACTTTTGTTTTTAAACTTGCGCCATCTACTGTCGGGATTCGGGAGTGGGTATTAATTTACTTTAACCGCTTTGAGCAGAAAATGTAATAATACTCTTTAAATACAAACAACAAAATTAATTTACAAATGTGAAGGACACAATACATGTATTAATATCAATTTTGAAAAATCCATCATATTCAGGGGTTAAAGCAAAAACAATCAATTTGACTGAAAACATTTTCTAGTCAGCCCATATATTCCCGGGCCGTAGACGTCATGCCACCTTAGTAACCGCATTTGCTTATTGTAACAAGTCCACTTTAACCAAATCTGACAGTTCCATTGACAATTCCTGTCTCTCTCCCACCTTCCAGCTTAAGAGCCTCGGCGCCCTCCTGGACAGCCCTCTCCATAATCCCCTTCACTTTCCACATCCATAACATCACCTGGTTAACTTTCATATTTGCAGCATCAAGCAACTTCTTTCTTTGCACTTTTGCCAAACTGGTCCACAGTCCACTCACCTTTCCACTTTACAATTTCAAAGCCCTCCATCAACTGCAGCTAATTTAAAAGACAGCAGCTTGCATCATTACATCATCTTCTTCACACCTGTACATTAACTCCACTGTAACATACAATATAAATCAATCCGATATCAGGGGCGGATCCAGGATTTTTCAAAGGGGGGTGCACACCTAAGGGTCATGGGTTCAAGGGTCAAGGGTCATGGGGTCGAGACAATGTGAGGCTAAACGATCAAAGAATGCCATCTTTACTCTTTCACACTACCCTAATTATTCATCTAAGGGTTTTTTAATTGATAATAATTTTAATGGATGAACATAAGTGCAATTAGCATGATTACATTATTGTAATTGAAAATGGGTTTTTAAGTCAAAATCTCATGCTTTTTACAGCATAGACAAGGTTAAAAAGTAGTTTGAAGAAAAAATTATCCTTATCAACAATTAATCAAACAAAGATTTTCTTTATTTCCAGAAATGATATTTATACAGAAAATGAAATAAAAAGACCCAAGGACTAAAGAACAGTTTGGTATGGTTCAAGTGACAAAAGAGTTTTAAAAATGTACATGTATTTTAACAATATATTTTAACCATATAAACTATATTAAGAAAAAAATACTTAGAAAGACCCAAGGACTTAAGAATAGTTTGGTATAGTGATCAAGTGATATAGGATTTTTGAACATATTTTAACAAGATAAACCATGTTGAGAATTTTTTTTTTTAAAGTAAGTTAAACCAATGAACATGTACGGTGAAGTTAAGCCATAAGCCTATAATAGAAATGTAAGACTTGACAAAGAATATTGTTCTCTTCTACAACACCTTCAACTTTATGATGACAATGATAATGGGTTTATGAATTTCAACCCTCTAGGACGCTTCTGGGCAAATGTGTCTATGATTTTGTTGATGTCTAAATGAATGTCCTTGTGGACATACATAAGTAGCAAAGCCACAAACCTTTCTTGTCCCATAGTCGACCTCAGCAAAGTTTTCACTGCTTTAAGGCCCGAGTTAGCATGTTCCACAGAAGCACTCATGACAGGTATAACTGACAGAAGGTGACGAATCATAGAAATGTTTGGGTAGCACTTCATATTTGTTATCCTTAGAATTTCAGGGAGAGAGCTGGGTTTTTCCACTGATGATGGCCACTTTGTGTGCCACAACTTCACTTCCTGCTTGAATGTTGATCCTGATGGTAGATCATCTTTATATGATGTAAAGATCTCTTTCTCACTCTCATCGTTCATCATATGCAAGTTGCTTGGCAATAGTTTTAAGCCTAGTATGTTTTCATAAAGGAGACCATTCTTAGTTTTAACAATAAAACTCATGTGGCACTAAAAGGTTTAGATCAGACAATACACACTACACAATAACTATTGTATGCGTGTCAATGTCCACTATTTTTTTACTTTACACTCTTTTTTCATTACTTTTCAAAAACTGCAACAAAAATTTTATTTTCATAACTTTCCCGTTACTTGAAAAAGTTTTCCTGAAATAGCATTACTTTACAACTTTACACAACTTGTGAGAACTCAATGTTTTCTCATTATCAACATTTTCTAACGATCATCATACTTTTTTTCTGTGGGGAGAATATAAGATTAAGGTTGATCCATACTCCAATCTGGAAGGTGGCGGTAATGCACCTAAAAGTTGTTTGCCAACCACTATTAAAAAAAAGGAAGAAGAAGAAGTAGTTGTAGAAGAAGAACAGGCTCGTCACTGCGCACTATTATCCAAGATGGCCACGACCGGTGCGCCAGAGAGTGATGGATTAATTGCCGATAGTGATGGAGTTTCATGGATTTATCATCATCATCTGAGAGCGATTTGGAATATATAGAAGACTTTGACAGCGACCTGATTTTTGACAAAATCCAGCCATACCAGTTTGAGGCAAGGAGACCAAAAAGGAACGATGTGAGTTGAATCTGTCTGCTGCGGCAGCGCCGGTCTCCTTATTTTTGTGATGTTTTTCCACTTTTACCCGATGTATTGCAACATCAAACTGCCATGCACGTGGGCAGTGTTGCTTCAACAATAGCTCTAGAAAATTTAAATGGTGAAGTCCTCTGGAAATCCGAAATAATTGTTGCTTATCGCAGCTGTGTGAGCGCAGTGCCTCTCTGCTAAGAAACAACACAGGATGTGACGTCAGGCCGCCATTACTGCCCATATTTGGGCACTAAATGCCGCTCCCAGTATCGGTGATTGCGACGACAATTTATACTGCGCCGGCGTCACAGTGCGTTCTAAATGACAGGTACTGGCTATTAATCTTAATTCTATGAAGGAGGTTTAAAATTTCGGGCTCTTTAAAAAAATACTTTTGGTCTCCAAAAGGGGGGTGCGCGCACCCCCTGCGCCCCCGCCTGAATCCGCGCCTCTGTGTTCCCACCTCTCGCTCATTTACTGCTAGAGATTGTCAACAGCCCCTCCACGACCTTCTTTGTTACAGAAAAATGCAGGTGGAATAATATTTATGATTTTTTTTTTTTTACTTTTTCCGAATCAGACCCAGTCAAACCAGGACATCGTTTCACATTCCGACCCTCCTTCTTCTTCCTAAAAAAAAGCGTGTCATGCTAAATTAGCCGATCTAGAGCGTTACTTTTTCAGTTTTAAATAAAACATAACAGCAACAGACACACTTACCAAGGGAAGTTGTTGTCAGCTGTTTTATGCACTGAACTTTCTGACCTGCTGGTTTACATAAATCCAAATAAAACCTTTGACTACCGCTACTTTCATTTATGCATCTGTGGTCAGATTGAGATTTTCTTTTAAAAGTTAAAATGATTGAACATCGATAAACCTCAGACTGGTAGATTTCCGCTTTGCAAAGACCCGCCCTACTCTCCTTCTGATTGGCTAAATTCCTAGCTCTGCCAGATTTCAATGGTTAAGCGCAGCTTCTGGTTAAAATGTCTACGCGGAACATTTTGCACTCATTTTCCAAATGACGAAAGTCCCTCACAGCGACGGAGAACATTAAACCCCTGATAATGTTACTTATTCAGATCAGAAGGGGGAGGAATGTATCCCCCCCAGGGATAAAACACGAATGACCAGAGGGGGGGACGTCACAACCAGAGGGGGGGGGGGGGAAATCCCCCCCAGCAAATTGCACCCATGTCCAGTGTATACTAACCTAAAGCAAATAGTGCTGTGGAAAGTTTCAACAGAGTACTTAAGGACTGCATACAGACATCTGAAAGAAGTCACAGTTCACGGAAAGCAGCTGTCACAGCATTCCTGCACAACTACCGAGCTACTCCTCATGCAACAACCGGAGTAAAACCATTTGAGCTACTGAGAAACAGAAAGATGCGCACCAAGCTAAACATACTCCCAGTAGACCTGAAAAGTAAAACACATGCCCAAATACAAAAAAGGGTGAAACAAAAGCAAAATAAAATGAAGGAATACACAGACAAGAAAATGAGAGCTAAAGTACCAACAGTCAAAGTGGGTGACATAGTTCGTATTCGCAGACCTGAGCACATTTCCAAAGGATCTTCAAGATTTACAGAACCACGGACTGTCAAAAAAGTTGGACAAAACACTTTCTTACTAAGTGACGGACGCAAGTGGAATGCTTCAAAACTTGCACACTTCCCAAAACAAACCGTGGCTGGTTTAGAACAAAATAGTGACACTTTATTCGATACCTTTGCACTGCCAGGAAACATGAATGAATCTGCTGCTGTACCGAGAAGAAGTCAGAGATCCAGAAATGCACCAAGATGGTTCACAGGTTTTGTAAGATAATGTGAAAATGTATGTAGTTCAGGCTGGTATTAATGTTCTGCAAGACAAAAAGATATACTACTGTTCTATTAAAGTAAAATACAGAAAAAATAAAGAGGTAAATGTTCATACTACAACCTTATGGTTAACATTGCAGGGCAGTCAAACTTTTTTAAAGTAGCAGGCCGCACACTATTAAGTAGGAGGGTGCACTTATGCCGGTGCCCGAGCCCCGCAGGGGAGAATTTTGAAAAATAGAGTCTCCCTGATATATTTTGGAAGCTTTCAAGACAGATGATTATTTAAACAATAGAGTCAGAGTGCATGTTTCAAATTCAATAAAAGGCAAAAAATGTGAATGATCAATTCTTCAGAAACATTTATTTTTTATCATTATTCTTAAAACATTATTTTTTCACATGATGTTATCATCATGTTTTAACAAGGTAAGGTAATCTCCATTTGCATAAAAGTTGTTTAATTTGAATTACTAGCACCACATAAAACAGATCAGATTAGGTGAGGTCTATTCATCTTATTATTATTATTCACAGTTCTGTTCTAAAAACGATCGTAACATTTCTTCACGAACAAAGTCGAATTTTTATGATAAAAATACAGGGTTGGAATTTGAAATTGAATTTACATGTTGAATTTATTTCAGTCATATCGCTTTTTTCGAAATCTCTTATCTCAGTTTAATTTCACTTGCACTCATCACACACACGATATCATATCATCGGCGAGGATTCTAGAGACGAACACAAAATGCGTCCCCTGAAAAACTTTGATAATTTGCTGCTGTAATATTATAGGTTTTTCAGAATAAAAAGCTAACAGATGTGCATAATCCAAAAATATCAGAAATACAATTATAGAGCATTCAGTATTGTAAGAAAGCCCACGCTGTTTCTGGATAAATACATTATTGTATGAGTTAAGTTCTATTCCGTTTTATGCCTCTTTCCTTGTAAGTTTGAAATGTCCCTTGCTCCTGAATGCACCATAGCTTTCTGACGCTCGTGAATGCATCACACTGGTCTATGAACCACGTTTCTGTGCACGTTTTATCTTCCGCTTAAGACAAAGCTTTGCAGTTTCAAAACTCACGTCGGCTCTCACGGTTTTATTGCACTTTTCAGCATAACACTGGTCTGTGTTTTGATCGGAAAAGTCGCATCTCGGTTGGAACAAGGAACCCAATCACTCGTTAATGTTGCTCTCAGTGGAGACAGATGCTAAGCTGATTTTTAGGATGTATAATCGGGGAAAAGTAGGCGGCAGCAGGAGCTGCTATAGACGGCGATTTGCCGCCGTTGACCGGCTACTTTTGACTGCCCTGACATTGAAACTGGTAATGTTACAAACCTAGTTTTCTGCATTGCGTTATGCAGTACAGATGTTACATGTAAGTAATTGCTTCAGGAAAAGGGAAAATGTTCTGTTCTGTTATTGCACGAAAAGGACAGTAGGGGGAGCTCTGTATATGTATGTGAGAAAGCTATGCTGTATGTGTAAGAAGAAGAAGAAAAACTGAGTTAACAAAAGGACTGAAGCAGGGGTCTGTTCTTCGTATGTCCCTAACTCAGTTAGCTGGATTTGATTGTTGACAATTTGGCCGGATCTTGGATTGTTTGGTTCTTCGAAAGACTTCCTGCAGTTGTTGTCATAGCAACATGTGCGCCAGCTTAAACCTGCTCGCGAGCAGGCTTATTTCATGTAAACAGGATTAGATTGCAGCTTTATAAGCGGAGAAGATAGGCAAGTCTGTCGTAGCCATGTCCATTTTTACGACAGCAACCTGTTGCGGAAGGTGCAAGAATAATTTGCAGAGTTTTTCGAATTAATCGCGTATTGCGCAATAGACAGGATCCTTTAGCGCAGCGCAACAGTGTAATTGTAGAATTACTTTGCATTTCAATAACCTGAACACAGCAAGGGAGAGACCCGACTGTTTGCAACCTATATGCATATCTGACTGCATTTCAGCGCTAAGTAGAACTGTTAAAAGAGGGATTCTCGTCTTGTCCTCTGGTTTTGACCCACTTTCCCGTTTGTGATGAGACGCTGAAAAAGGTTCTGCACTGTGAAAAGTGGCTTTATAAATGCAAAGCGGATATTGACAGACTGCAGGAGCAGTTTGAGCATCGTCTCCAAGATTTCCAGATTTCAAGAGAGGCGCAATAAGAAGAGAATTTCATTTTGGAGTCTTGTTCCACAGTCCCGTTTTCCACTCCTTCAAGAGTTTTCTGTCTCAGTGACCAGCATGTTTGGGAGCACGTATATATGTATGTGAGAGCAGCTTTTCATCACTGAAACACATCAGACCTAAAGAGAGGAACAGGCTTAAGAAGACCCATTCTTTTATCTGATGCAGATTGGATGCACAAAAAAGAGCTTTGATAACCAGTCTATAAAAAAAAATTGAAATCTGTAACGTTTTCTTGAAATTGTTTGCCTGCTGTTCTGCAGGTTTCTGCTATTATTGAGGCTGAAAATGAGAGCTGTTTACACTGAAGAAAATCATAGCAAGTGGTTATTTTTTTTTTTTTGCTTCAAACCTTTTTTAGTATAGAAGAGCAAAACTGTTATATGCATTTTACCAAGTTACTGCACTGTGTTTAATAAACATATAAACAACTGTATTGGAATGGCAGTTTTATTATATCTGCTTAAGTGTGGCAGATGTGGCCCTCTGGTTGTGTCCTCAAAAAATGGTGGCCCCTTCCATTATTTAAGTTGCCCATCCCTATATATGCTCCCTTTTGGTAAAATTATCAGACAGCATGGGATTAATTAATGATGGTGACACTCAGCCATATTTAGCCATACATCCAGACCAAATCAATTACTTTCCCTACAGGCATGTCTTGAAGACAACAAAACCTTAAAAATAAACTTCTTTATCAATCACTTAATCTGGATTGCATTAAATTGGCCTCTGGTAATAAAGTACAAAACCATGGTGTTATTTTTGATCAATACATATAATTTAAATCCCATATTAAACAGGTTTCCAGGGTTTCCTTTTTTGGCCCTCTGGAATATTGCAAAAATTTTAAATATTCTGTCCTGGAGTGATGCTGAAAATCTAGTCCATGCATTTGTTACTTCAAGGCTGGAATATTGTAATTCTTTACTATCACAAGGACC
Organism: Fundulus heteroclitus; assembly: GCF_011125445.2. NCBI lineage: Eukaryota > Metazoa > Chordata > Actinopteri > Cyprinodontiformes > Fundulidae > Fundulus > Fundulus heteroclitus. The sequence continues at coordinate 26,360,403 of NC_046375.1, forward strand.
ACAAAATGCAGTTCAAAGTCTTCAACCGATCCAGAATGCTGCAGCAAGAGAAAATCCAAAAGAGGGATCATATTATTCCAATTTTTGCTTCCTTTTAATGACTTCCAGTTAAATCAAGAATAGAATTTAAAATTGTCCTTCTCACATATAAAGCCCTTAATAATCAAGCTCCATCATATATCAGAGCTCTGATTACCCTGTATGTTCCTAACAGAGCACTTCGCTCTCAGACTGCAGGTCTACTGGTGGTTCCTAGAGTCTCTAAAAGTAGAATGGGAGGCAGATCTTTTAGTTTAAGACTAGGCTTAAAACTTTCCTTTTTGACAATGCTTATAGTTAGAATGGCTTAGGTTACCCTGGGCTTTCTCTGTTGTTATGCTGCTATAGGCTTAGGCTGCTGGAGGACATCAAGATATATTTTTCTCACTCTGCTAAGTTCTCCTACTGTTCTCCAATTTTAATTCTTTGTTGTTATTTTAACTTTTAACTTTTTTGCTCTCTCTTTAATTTTTCTCCTTATTGTAGGTACACCCGGTCTGCTGTTCTGTTAGCTGTGACACCATCCAGTGGAGCAGATCATCTGCCATTACCATATGACATAGAAAGGATTCCTGGATCAATGTGTGCTTCTGTGCTTTTTTTGTATCTCTGCTCTGTCTTCTCTAACCCCCAGCTGGTCGAGGCAGATGACTGTTCACACTGAGCCTGGTTCTGCTGGAGGATTTCCTCTCTGTTAAAGGGGAGTTTTCCTCTCCACTGTCGCTTCATGCATGCTCAGTATGAGGGATTGCTGCAAAGCTATCAACGATGCAGATGACTGTCCACTGTGGCTCTACACTCTTTCAGGAGGAGTGAATGCTGCTTTTCAAGACTCAGGGCAATCTGCTGGGTTTCCTTAGATAGAAAACCTTTTGACCAATCTGTCTGGAATATTTGATTGAATCTGACTTTGTAAAGTGCCTTGAGATGACATGTGTTGTGAATTGGTGCTATATAAATAAAATTAAATTGAACTGAATGTAAGACCTACATCACAAATTTGCAATGTTGAAGCACACACACGCTCATAATACAGTAGTGGTGATGGCCAGGAGTACTTATCATCAGTATTAGTAACAGGTTAGTTCCATATCCTTACTGCTGGTGTTGTTGCTATTTGTGTTTTGTTGTTGTTTTGTATAGATTTGTCTCTTTGCAGGTGATCATGGTTGTCTTTCCCCGGTTTAAGTTTTCTCTGTGTCTTTGTCCTTTCTTTCTCTTACTCTGTGCTTATTCTTCTTCCCCTCTTCCTCTGTCATGTTTGGTATCATTTTGTACAGAACAATTTAACAGCAACAACAAAAATAAAGGGTTGGATGTCAAATCAGGCTTTATAGGTTCAAATTTTCCCTTGGTAAAGCAAATGTGTTTGGCATAACCATGGCAGCCAGAGCACCATTTTGAAGACTGCGTGTTTAGTTAAAGCAACCTTTACAGCCTTTTGAGGTGGGTGTTCCATAGTAATAAAATCTCAAGACATTTGTGATGTTATCTCAGATAGAGAGAAAAAAGCTATTTAGACACTAAAAAAGAGTACTTGCTTGGCAAAAACCTTCCACAGCATTCCAAGAGAAGGACTTCATACCAATGAGGCATAAAGCTGAAAGTGTCTTGGTTTGGGGTTGCTTTGCTGTAGCAGATCAATCACCTTCATAGAATCTATCATGAATTCTGTGAATCAGAGGAAGCTTGAGGAAAATATAAGACCATCTATAAAAAAATAGTTCACTGTAATATTGAATAGAACCCTATTGACCCAAATCACTGTGATAAATCCCCCAAGAAGTGGATAAAAATTAATAAATGGAAAGCTTCTGAAGCCAAGATCCTGACCTCTATTGAGATGCTGCGGTGTAACAGGAAAACCTGCCCCACTCCTCACTGTCAGCTGTTGGATGTCTGAGGGGTTTGCTACATGTACAGCCTTAGACTGAGCTAAGAGACTGACAGATTACTACAAGAAACTTCCAACTGAAGCTATTTCAATCAGTTGGTAAAACTAGCTGTAAGGGGTATGATTAGGGTGAACAGACATCCCCAATTTCTGGAGAAAGTTCCTGTTTTCTTGGGATAGTCCCCATTTTGGATGACCTGTCTCCAGCAAAAAGCTGTCCCCAGAAATGTTCCCTTTTTTCATTATATCACGATGGATTAATAAGATTTAGCGCAACAACAGGTATTTTACCTTGAATATTTAATGTTGAATCTAAATCTTTTTACAAAACTGTAAGTTTTGTAACACGAAAAAGTTAATGACACAGAAAAACGCTGATCCTTTTTCATAAAATCATGTGGCCCAATTTCTATGGCTACGTGAAACAGAATAGTTTAAAAGAGGGTCTTACTTGTTACAACTGTTGCTAGAGGTGTTGTTGTGTTTGTGCCTGTTGTTGTGTTTGTTGTTGACTCTGCAAAATAAAAAAAATAATAAACCCAAATACCGTCCGTCCGTCCGTCCGTTGTCTTCCGCTTATCCGGGGTCGGGTCGCGGGGGTAGCAGCTTCAGTAGGGAGGCCCAGACGTCCCTCTCCCCAGCCACTTGGGCCAGCTCCTCAGGAGGAATCCCAAGGCGTTCCCAGGCCAGCCGGGAGACATAGTCCCTCCAGCATGTCCTGGGTCTTCCCCTGGGTCTCCTCCCGGTGGGACGTGCCCGGAACACCTCTCCAGGGAGGCGTCCAGGAGGCATCCTGACCAGATGCCCGAGCCACCTCAACTGGCTCCTCTCGACGTGGAGGAGCAGCGGCTCTACTCTGAGTCCTCCCCGGATGACTGAGCTCCTCACCCTATCTCTAAGGGAGAGCCCAGACACACTACGGAGAAAACTCATTTCAGCCGCTTATATCCGGGATCTCGTTCTTTCGGTCACAACCCAAAGCTCGTGACCATAGATGAGGGTAGGAACGTAGATCGACCGGTAAATCGAGAGCTTCGCCTTTTGGCTCAGCTCTCTCTTCACCACAACGGATCGGTACAGCGCCCGCTTCACAGCAGACGCTGCACCAATCCGCCTGTCGATCTCCCGCTCCATCTTCCCCTCATTCGGGAACAAGACCCCAAGATACTTGAACTCCTCCACTATGGGCAGCACATCCTACCCAACCCGGAGAAGGCACTCTACCCTTTTCCGGTTCAAGACCATGGTCTCGGATTTGGAGGCACTGATTTTCATCCCGGCCGCTTCGCACTCGGCTGCGAACCGCTCCAGTGAGAGCTGTAGATCACGCCCTGATGAAGCCAATAGGACCACGTCATCCGCGAATAGCAGAGACGCAGTCCTAAGGCCACCAAAGCGGAATCCCTCAACACCTTGGCTGCGCCTAGAAATTCTGTCCATAAAAGTTATGAACAGAATCGGTGACAAAGGGCAGCCTTGGCGGAGTCCAACTCTCACCGGAAACGAGTCCGACTTACTGCCGGCAATGCGGACCAGACTCTGACACCGGTCGTACAGAGACCTGACAGCCCTTATTAAAGGGTCCGGTACTCCATACTCGCGGAGTACCCCCCACAGGATCCCCCGGGGGACACGGTCGAATGCCTTCTCCAGATCCACAAAGCACATGTAGACTGGTTGGGCAAACTCCCATGCCCCCTCAAGAATCCTGCTGAGGGTGTAGAGCTGGTCCAGTGTTCCACGGCCAGGACGAAAACCACACTGCTCTTCCTGAATCCGAGATTCGACTATCCGACGGACCCTCCTTTCCAGAACCCCTGAATAGACCTTACCAGGGAGGCTTAAGAGTGTGATTCCTCTGTAGTTGGAACACACCCTCCGGTCCCCCTTTTTAAATAGGGGGACCGCCACCCCAGTCTGCCAATCCAGGGGAACTGCCCCCGATGTCCACGCAATGTTGCAGAGCCGCGTTAACCAACACAGCCCCACAACATCCAGAGCCTTAAGGTACTCAGGGCGAATCTCATCCACCCCCGGAGCCTTGCCACCGAGGAGCTTTTTAACAACCTCGGCAACCTCAGCACCAGAGATGGGAGAACCCGACCCAGAGTCCTCAGGCTCTGCTTCCTCAATGGAAGACGTGTTGGTGGGATTAAGGAGGTCTTCGAAGTATTCCGCCCACCGACGCACGACGTCCCGAGTCGAGGTCAGCAGCACACCACCCCCACTGTAAACAGTGTTGGTACTGCACTGCTTCCCCCTCCTGAGACGCCGGATGGTGGACCAGAATCGCTTCGAAGCCGTACGGAAGTCTTTCTCCATGGCCTCTCCGAACTCTTCCCACGCCCGAGTTTTTGCCTCGGCGACCAGCCGAGCCGCCTGCCGCTTCGACTACCGGTACACATCAGCTGCTTCCGGAGTCCCACAGGCCAAAAAAGCCCGGTAGGACTCCTTCTTCAGCTTGACGGCTTCCCTCACCGCTGGTGTCCAGCAGCGGGTTCGAGGGTTGCCGCCACGACATGCACCGACAACCTTGCGGCCACAGCTCCGACTAGCCGCCTCAGCAATAGAGGCGTGGAACATGGTCCATTCAGACTCAATGTCCCCCGCCTCCCTCGGGACGTGTTTAAAGTTCTCCCGGAGGTGGGAGTTAAAGCTCCGCCTCACAGGGGAACCCAAATACCTATATTTAATAATGTGCCAGAGGTCTACAACTACAACTTAAATGGGCATATAATAATACATATCAAACCCAAAACACATAAAAAGAAATAATCTGGACCATCAAACATGATTTAGGGAAATGACCTCTAGTAACACTTTGTAGTCCTTACTTGTGACATGTTCTGGTGCTGTTGTTGCGTTCATGGTTGTTGGAGCAGCTAGTGTTGAGTCTGAAAAACAAAGAAGTTGGAAACTGTTTATAGAAACAGATGATCTGAATTTCACTGCTTTTACTGTGAATAACTTTTCAAAAACTATCTAAAATAAGACAATATCATTCTATTTAATACATTTCAATACATTTTATACTAGGCACGTGACGTGTGGCGCGATAGGAAAAAAAGGGTTGATAAAAGTTTCATATAGAGACAGTTTTCCTTCCTTTCTCTTAGCCTATCATATTAGTTGATGCTACAGTCACTACTTCCTCTCAACCAATCGTAATCGCGGACCCAGGCACGTCGTCACAAAGCGCTGCCCTCTCAAACCACAACACAGAGCACGTGAATATGTTGCAGCAAGGACAGGCGGAGGGAATTGTTCCAAAACCGGGTTTTACTAGTTCGCCAGTCTGACAGAAATAAACCACAGTGATTTGTAAAAATTTGCAAGGAACCAGTAAAAACAAAATCGCAACCAACTTGTTTCATCACGTAAGCAGCTCACAACCAGCAGCAGCGCAAGCTGTGTCAGCACCGCGCGACACCGCGTCATCTTCTTAGGAATCTTCTGGAACTTCTTCTAAAACAAAGCAGGTATAGCAGCTAAACTGGGCTACCTTCTTTGTGATAAAATGATAAAGCGTCCAAGCGGCATAAGGACATCACGCATGCAGTAACATGCTTCATCGTGATGGGTATGCTGCTATTGTCTGCAGTTGAAAAACCTGGCTTCAAACAATTACTCGCCACTCTTGATTCGCGATATAAATTTTTGGGACGCAAGTTTTTCTCTAACAGCGCCCCCTAAATTGTGGAACTAGTGCAGGGAATCAGTGCAAAATGAGCTGCAATCTGCGTCTTCCCACACCACAACCTCGGACCTCAGCCCTACATTGGCCTCTCAATTGACTATATAGAAATAGAATAACTAGTGTACTATTCCCACCTAAATAGGCTATTCTATTAATTAATTTGTTATATTTATTTTGGTCACTTTAGTTTATTCATTGTCAGTATTTAATAACATAACTCAGGTCGCTTAAGTTATTTTTCTTTAAAAAAAATTCTGTTATGGTTAAAAAAGTTGGTTAAATAAAGATTTTATTGGAATTCTGTGTTTGTGTTCTTTATTACAATAAAATCATTTAGCAATATCATAAAATGTCCAGGCAGAGCTGCACATAGAATAACGTTTTAAATATTTTTTAATAATCATCGATATCGATCAATATGCATTTTTTTATCAATAAGCTTTTTTTCTATATCGTCCAGCCCTACTATTGCCAGTACATCACAGGGCAAGACAGGACGAACAGCCATGTACACATAAGAACCATTAAGAGAGAACACTAAACTTAACAGTCACGTTTTTGGACTGTGAGAGGAAGCCTGACCATTGATTGCAAACATGCATGGGGAAAACATGCAAATATGCAAAAAGCCCCAGGCCAGGATTTGAATGCAATACCTTCCAAAAAAAGTAAAAAACAAAGCATAATGCAATACCTTCTACATCAAAGCCTCACATCACCAAGAAAAATCCAAACCAATGGGTCATTTTTTTCTGTAGTGATAAACCATTCTTCCCTACATGGTGATCAAAAGGGCTTGTAAAATGGTAAATGGCTTGTACTTGTATAGCGCTTTATCAAGTCCAACAACCCCAGAGTGCTTACCTAACTGCCCTGTGTAGAGTGTAATATTTGGTGAAGAGGGAATTATAATGTGGGGGTGTATTTTAGGAAAACCCCCATGGAGGGGCAGACCAGAGTGGTGGTACCTTTTTTAAGAAGGAGGGACAAAAGGGTATGTTCCCACTATTTAGGGATCACATTTCTCAGTCCCCTTGTGAAAGTCTAATTTAGGGTGTTGGAAGAGTGCACCAACCAACTTTGGAACCTCACATTCAGGATGAGCAGTGTGGCTTTTGTCCTTGCTATGGAAATCGTGGGGAGTCATGAGAGGTTGTTTGTCCAGTTTACATATGTTTTGTGGATCTGCAGGTATATGATCATGTTACCTAAAGTTTCCTGTGGAGGATACAGCCAGGCTACAGGGTACCAGGGGTATCCATAAGGGTTATGTGATGTACAAAGCGAGACCTGTGTCCAGTTTGGCTACAGCACTTCAGTCAAAAATCCTCTGAGAGATAAGGGGAAGGAATCACAGGAAATGGATGGGAAGCATGTCTAATGAGAGGCCAGCTTATTTGATAACAGACTTGGCTGGAAGACCAAATTCCAGGCACCAGCATCTACATGGATGGCTTCCATCTGTTCAGGGCTGACAGAATAAGGGACAGCAGAAAGTGGAGAGGAGGTGGTGTGGCAGTGTATGTTAATTACAAATGGTGCAGCTCTGGTCATGTTACAATTAAAGAAACATTTTTGTACTAAGGATAAAGAGCTGCTAGCTGTTAGCATGAGACCATATCAGCTTCCAATGATAGCTATGGTAGCTTACATCCTCCCGTCTGCTAATGAGGAGCCAGCCTGTGACATCACCCTCACAGTTATGAGCAAAATGCAAATTTTCAACCATCTATCCATGCCCTCTTCTCTTCCACCTTTCATCAATATGTTACCTGAAAAATGCTAGACTTTCTTTTTGTAAACTGCAAAGTGGCATGCTTGGGTGACAGTGGCGCAGGAGTTAGGGAGTTCATCCTGAGCAAGACACTTCCCCTGAATTGCCTGCTGCCGGTGGTCAGAGGGCCCAGTGGCGCCGATGTATGGCAGCCTCGCTTCTGTCAGTCTGTCTGTGGCATAGCGCAACACATAAAGTACTTTGAACCGCCTTGCTGTTGAAATGTGCTATACAAATAAACTTAACTTGACTTAACACTATCAGGGTGTGAATGTGCATGTGAATATGGTCTCTGTTTATCCAGTTATCCTTTTTGAAAATCAGCACACAAAGGTGCTTTTAACCTTCATGCAGTCTTGCTCGAACTACAGTGGATAAAACACAAATGTGGTCAATGCATGCTCTTTTTTTTCCTAAATTCATTTTGCTCTTCCACCAAAATTTTATTCACTTCAATATACTCACAAAGCCTGTAGTTCAGGACAGCAGTGTTCACATTGTAAGCAAAACTTTACAAACTTATGCCTCTATAATTGAGAGGGACTCTGGTGACGGTTTAGGAATCGGCTTAAGAATAGATTTATACCATATTAATGGTATAATACCACTATGAAAACAGTGTTTAAACAACACCTGGATCAATTCAATAACTTAGGACTTTCAAGAACTACATTAGACAATCAACACCCACAGCTTTAAGTATTTTGATTAATTCTGTACCTCCTCCACAGTACCTCCTCCACAGTCAGGCAAAAATAACTCAGTGTCCTGTACGGTCTCGAGCTCCACCTTGACAAGCCCAGGCTGTTGATCACTCACCCTCACACGCTCCAGAGCCACCAGCTTCGGCACCGGGTTACAGCGTAGTCCCTCGCTCATCAGAAGTTTCACTTTATCTTCTACATCTTTGCCCACAGTCTGAGGCAGCCCATGATAACCAGTAAAATGTCTGGGTCTAAGGACTTCCCCCACACTCGATTTGTGTGCATTTTTGTTTCAATAGTGTCAATCCGGGAACACAAAAAACTGACTTCCAGGTCCAAATTTTGACAGTTTTTTTGTGCCACCTTCTCCAACTCACTTTTAAATGTAGCTTGTTAGTCAGAAATCAGTTTTTCTAGGCATCCTTGAAGATCATTTGTTTTCATTTGTGTTTGCATTTTAGTGGGCATGTTATCCATAGCAGTATGCATCTGATCCATTCTGGCACAAAATGCATGCAGTTCATTCATGAAAGAGGCCTGATCCAACTCAGCATCCTTCTTGTTGCGTTGACGCGTATCATCAGCCATACTTTTGCTTAAAAGGCAAAACTCTTCAAAAGCACCAAGATACAAGCTTACTTGGATCACACCTAAAGTTTACAACACTGATCACATAATCATGATGGAGCCATCTTTCTGCTTGAGTGACCATTATGGTGATAGACGCGATTTCTTGGCTATGCTCATGCACAGATCTGTAATACTTTTCATTGCGATTCAGACAGGCGCAGGCTGCACCGTGCAGTTCATTTTGAAGAGGCAGTTTTAGCGCATATTCAGACAGAAACAGGCTGTGGGGAACCGAGGTGTGTTGTCGTGGGCGTGTTTACCTGCTGAAGGTAACTGCTGTTAGGTAATAGATAGATAGATAGATAGATAGATAGATAGATAGATAGATAGATAGATAGATAGATAGATAGATAGATAGATAGATAGATAGATAGATAGATAGATAGATAGATAGATAGATAGATTAAAAAAAATAATCTTGGGGGTGCGTCAACCCGGCTGGGACATGGGAGGGTGTGCGCGGCTAAAAAAGTTTGGGAACCCCTGCTTTAAACCATTAAAAATGGACAATAGCTGCTAATGTTTATTAAGGAAACTCATCTATTGATACTGTAAGGCTGTTAGCTGTTATAACTGTTGTTGCAGATGTGGTATTTGTGGATGTTGTTCCAGCTGATGGTGAAACTAAAAAAGTATTTACTGTAGAATAATTTCACAAATTCTGCTTGATTAGAAAACAATAGAATAAAAATGCAATCAATTGACATCTCCTACATTTGTTTTTACTGACTTGTGACTGCAGTTGCATTTGTGATGATTGGTTACGTAATGATCAGAGGTGTTGTAATAATTTTCTCTGAAGAAACATTTAGAAAAGAAATAACATTAACCTATTTATAACACTAAAGAGCAATGAAGTTGGTGCTGATGGTGTAGTTGAAGTTTCTCAACTGTTCTACAGCTGTAACATCTTTGGTTTTCAGCTCAAAGGAAAGCAGGTATTGACGAACGACTGGAGGAGCTAAAAGGATTGACAGTCTAAGCTTTATGAACAAAAGTACAGTATATTTTACCTACCCTTGTAAAGGGTTTTAATGTTAATCGAGAAGATTCCTGTGATTTCTCACAGTCACTTACTTGTTGTATCTGTTGTTGCAGCTGTTGTCGTAGACATGGTTGTTGTGGGAACTGCTGTTGAATCAATAAAAAGCACTTTTACAGTGAAATCTTCTCAGTAATGTGTTTCCATTAACAATCAACAGACTAAAAAAGCATAAAAATTTAGACATTCCCTTCATTTGTTTTTACTTACTTGGTACTGCAGTTGTATTTGTGATGTTTGTTGATGTAATGATCAGAGGTGTTGTAACAGTTGGCTCTTCAGAAACACATTTGGACAAATTACAATGGATTAAAGTATGAACAGATTTTTAACACTGGCTATGAAGAGTAAAATCCTAGAATTATCTCTAACTTTGATAAATGTTGGTTCAGTCATTATTACAGGTCAATCTAGCAGTTATTGGTCAACTTGATGGTTTTGTTGAATAAGGACAGTATGTGTTGCAAATGTTGCTACGGTTATTTTAGGGACTGTTATTGTTAATGTGATGTTTTCTGCTGTTAATTAATTATTTCAAGTTGAATTATTTTTATTATGCAAACTGCTTAGTTCAATACTGTTAAAAGTATGTTGTTTTTGGGATAGTTTAGAAGTTAAAAACAAACACAGAAAGGTCTAAATTTACCCTGCATGTCAACACTATCTTACATTGAAAACTACAATTAAAATGCATATAAAATTTGAACATTTTGCTTTACTCTTTTTAAAGGCTGGTGACAAAGAACAGCACACTGTTGAGAATGTTGTAGAATAAATAGTTTTGTATTTCTCACCAGTTGTTGGTGTTTGTGTTGGGCAGGAGTCAAGATCTGTTTAAAACCAGTGATGTTTTATAAAATCAAACAGATCAAACTGGTAATACATAAAGTATGAGAACCTTACAACACCTACCTGATAGTGGCTGGCAGTAAGTGTTATTTGGAGGAAGTGCATTGATACATCCACAGGTATTGTCCAGAATGTCGCTGCATTTGCCAAAAGTGGAGCACATGTCACAAGGCCAGCCATACTGATCCTCACATCTGCACTGGTAGGTTGTGTTATTGGGGGAGCACACTGAGAACCAGACAGATTGTTTCAATATTTCAAACAACACCCTCTTCAATCTAAAACAATTGTTCCAGTTCCAGTTATTACCTGTAGAGATGTTAACACCAGTGATCTGTATCAGACTGTTGGTGCTGATGGTGTAGTTGAAGTTTCTCAACTGCTCTACAGCTCTGACATCTTTGGTTTTCAGCTCAAAGGAAAGCAGGTATTGACGAACGACTGGAGGAGCTAAAAGGATTGACAGTCTAAGCTTTATGAACAAAAGTATATTTGGCCTACCTTTAAAAAATACCAAAGGGTTCTTAAGTTAATCGAGAAGATTCCTGTGATTCCTCACATTCCCTTACTTGTTGTAACTGTTGTTGCAGCTGTTGTCGTAGACATGGTTGTTGTGGGAACTGCTGTTGAATCAATAAAAAGCACTTTTACAGTGAAATCTTCTCAGTAACGTGTTTCCATTAATAATCAACAGACTAAGAAAGCATTAAAATCAAGACGTTCCCTTCATTTTTTTTTACTTACTTGGTACTGCAGTTGTATTTGTGATGTTTGTTGATGTAATGATCAGAGGTGTTGTAACAATTGGCTCTTCAGAAACATTTGGACAAATTACAATGGGTTAAAGTATGAACAGATTTATAACATTGGCTATGAAGAGTAACACCCTAGAATTATCTCTAACTTTGATAAATGTTGGTTCAGTCATTATTACAGGTCAATCTAACAGTTATTGGTCAACTTGTTGGTTTTGTTGAATAAGGACAGTATGTGTTGCAAATGTTGCTGCGGTTATTTTAAGGACTATTATTGTTAATGTGATGTTTTCTGCTGTTAATTAATTATTTTAAGTTGAATTACTTTTCACTGGGAACAAGTCCGACTTACTGCTGGAAATGCGGACCAGACTCTGACACCGGTCGTACAGAGACCTAACAGCCCTTATTAAAGGGCCCGGTACTCAATACTCCCGGAGTACCCCCCACAGGACCCCCCGAGGGACACGGTCGAATGCCTTTTCCAGATCCACAACACACATGTAGACCGATTGGGCAAACTCCCATGCCCCATCCAGGATCCTGCTGAGGGTGTAGAGCTGATCCAGTGTTCCACGGCCAGGACAAAAACCACACTGCACTTCCTGAATCCGAGATTCGACTATCCGACGGACCCCCCTTTCCAGAACCCCGGAATAGACCTTACCAGGGAGGCTTAAGAGTGTGATTCCTCTATAGTTGGAAAACACCCTCTGGTCCCCCTTTTTAAATAGGGGGACCACCTCCCCAGTCTGCCAATCCAGGGGAACTGCCCCCGATGTCCACGCAATGTTGCAGAGTCGCATTAACCAACACAGCCTCACAACATAATGTGATGTTTTCTGCTGTTAGTGAATTATTTCAAGTTGAATTATTTTTATTATGCAAACTGCTTAGTTCAATACTGTTAAAAGTATTTTGCTTTTGGTATAGTTTAGAAGTTAAACACAAACACAGAAAGGTCTAAATTTACCCTACATGTCAACACTATCTTACATTGAAAACTATAATTAAAATGCATATAAAATTTGAACATTTTGCTTTACTCTTATTAAAGGCTGGTTACATAGAACAGCACAGTGTTGAGATTGTTGTAGAATAAATAGTTTTGTGTTTCTCACCAGTTGTTGGTGTTTGTGTTGGGCAGGCGTCAAGATCTGTTTAAAACCAGTGATGTTATATAAAATCAAACAGATCAAACTGGTAATACATAAAGTATGAGAACCTTACGACACCTACCTGATAGTGGCTGGCAGTAAGTGTTATTTGGAGGAAGTGCATTGATACATCCACAGGTATTGTCCAGAATGTCGCTGCATTTGCCAAAAGTGGAGCACATGTCACAAGGCCAGCCATACTGATCCTCACATCTGCACTGGTAGGTTGTGTTATTGGGGGAGCACACTGAGAACCAGACAGATTGTTTCAATATTTCAAACAACACCCTCTTCAATCTGAAACAATTGTTCCAGTTCCAGTTATTACCTGTAGAGATGTTAACACCAGTGATCTGTATTAGACTGTTGGTGCTGATGGTGTAGTTGAAGTTTCTCAATTGCTCTACAGCTCTGACATCTTTGGTTTTCAGCTCAAAGGAAAGCAGGTATTGACGAACGACTGGAGGAGCTAAAAGGATTGACAGTCTAAGCTTTATGAACAAAAGTATATTTGGCCTACCTTTAAAAAATACCAAAGGGTTCTTAAGTTAATCGAGAAGATTCCTGTGATTCCTCACATTCCCTTACTTGTTCTAACTGTTGTTGCAGCTGTTGTCGTAGACATGGTTGTTGTGGGAACTGCTGTTGAATCAATAAAAAGCACCTTTACAGTGAAATCTTCTCAGTAACGTGTTTCCATTAATAATCAACAGACTAAGAAAGCATTAAAATCAAGACGTTCCCTTCATTTTTTTTTACTTACTTGGTACTGCAGTTGTATTTGTGATGTTTGTTGATGTAATGATCAGAGGTGTTGTAACAATTGGCTCTTCAGAAACATTTGTACAAATTACAATGGGTTAAAGTATGAACAGATTTATAACATTGGCTATGAAGAGTAACACCCTAGACTTATCTCTAACTTTGATAAATGTTGGTTCAGTCATTATTACAGGTCAATCTAACAGTTATTGGTCAACTTATTGGTTTTGTTGAATAAGGACAGTATGTGTTGCAAATGTTGCTGCGGTTATTTTAAGGACTATTATTGTTAATGTGATGTTTTCTGCTGTTAATTAATTATTTTAAGTTGAATTACTTTTCACTGGGAACAAGTCCGACTTACTGCTGGAAATGCGGACCAGACTCTGACACCGGTCGTACAGAGACCTAACAGCCCTTATTAAAGGGCCCGGTACTCAATACTCCCGGAGTACCCCCCACAGGACCCCCCGAGGGACACGGTCGAATGCCTTTTCCAGATCCACAACACACATGTAGACCGATTGGGCAAACTCCCATGCCCCATCCAGGATCCTGCTGAGGGTGTAGAGCTATCCAGTGTTCCACGGCCAGGACAAAAACCACACTGCACTTCCTGAATCCGAGATTCGACTATCCGACGGACCCCCCTTTCCAGAACCCCGGAATAGACTTTACCAGGGATGCTTAAGAGTGTGATTCCTCTATAGTTGGAACACACCCTCCGGTCCCCCTTTTTAAATAAGGGGACCACCACCCCAGTCTGCCAATCCAGGGGAACCGCCCCCGATGTCCACGCAATGTTGCAGAGTCGCGTTAACCAACACAGCCTCACAACATAATGTGATGTTTTTGCTGTCAGTGAATTATTTCAAGTTGAATTATTTTTACTATGCAAACTGCTTAATTCAATACTATTAAAAGCAGGGCTTTGAACCGGTTCGAGGAACGAAAACGAAAACCGGGAACTTTTTGTATTTTACAGGGAACAGAAACGAAACCGGAAACGTTATTATTTTTTATGTTCTGGAACTGGAACACTTATTTAAAAATAATGGTAATTGGTTAATACGGGTTTTATTTCGTTCCTCAAAGTTTTCGTTGCCTAATTAACTAAAAAAAAAAGTAATTTTTTTCCTGCGCACGTTTAACCTGACTCCGCCAGCTGTATGTCGCTCCACCTTCTCCAACCAATTTTATGGTCTGGCCAATCAGGATGCAGGGCTGGAGTTTAATAGATGTGACGTAGTGGAGATGTGACCATGACGTGGACCGGTTTTGATAGCAATGGCGGCTTGTCGAGGAAGCAAGCGTTAACATTGATGCTGCTATTTCTTCCGTGTTGTCCAATCTACCTAATATTGTTTCATTAAAAGAACATCAGAGAACGGCTCTGAAGGCTTTTGTTGGTGGAAACCATGTTTTCGCCCTTCTCCTGACCGGATTTGGCAAGTTTTGTTTTCCGAGGCGCGTCCGCAGCGGACATCTTGTCGGTTAGCGGTTAGCGCAAACCATATTAGGAGGCCTTTAGTCCTCAACGCAGTCGGCCTAGGATCGACTCCGACCTGCGACGCTTTGCCGCCTGTCTTCCCTCCTCTTCCTGTCAGCTCACTGTCAATAAAACGCATGCCACTAGAGCCGCGTCGCTCTCATCAGCGTCACGGGTTAGCTTCGGTGTGAGTGGTTGAAATAGCACATCGGTAAAGATGACAGACAAGTGGCTTATCCAATCATATGCAAGGATTTTTGATAAGGCCCAGCCTTCAATAAAGGCAATTCCTATAGAAGTGTCCCAGATGTATGTAAATGAAGCTAGACGGAGCGACATACAGCTGGCGGAGTCAGGTTAGCGCACGTTACCATGACGGCTGAGGTTCACTTCCTGTGTGACATCACATCACACATTCGGTGACTGAATGGAGAGGGAGCGGTGTCTCCACTAGAGCTACACATCTTAAATAAGAGGTAAATTATGATCCATCATTAAGTAAAACGCTCATTCAAAACACAATATCAATAGCTATATTTGTCAAACGAAAGGAACGAAATTAACTGTTCCGGGAACAGTATTTTTTTGTTCTAACCGGTTCGGGAACGTCAATTTATTGGTGGAACTCATAACCGGAAACGTTATAATTCCGTTTCTGTTCGGAACGAAACGATTGGGGAAAAAAATCGTTTCAAATCCCTGGTTAAAAGTATTTTGTTTGTGGTATATTTTAGAAGTTAAACACAAACACAGAAAGGTCTAAATTTACCCCACATGTCAACACTATCTTGAAAACTATAATTAAAATGCATATAAAATTTGAACATTTTGCTTTACTCTTATTAAAGGCTGGTGACATAGAACAGCACAGTGTTGAGATTGTTGTAGAATAAATAGTTTTGTGTTTCTCACCAGTTGTTGGTGTTTGTGTTGGGCAGGAGTCAAGATCTGTTTAAAACCAGTGATGTTATGTAAAATCAAACAGATCAAACTGGTAATACATAAAGTATGAGAACCTTACGACACCTACCTGATAGTGGCTGGCAGTAAGTGTTATTTGGAGGAAGTGCATTGATACATCCACAGGTATTGTCCAGAATGTCGCTGCATTTGCCAAAAGTGGAGCACATGTCACAAGGCCAGCCATACTGATCCTCACATCTGCACTGGTAGGTTGTGTTATTGGGGGAGCACACTGAGAACCAGACAGATTGTTTCAATATTTCAAACAACACCCTCTTCCATCTAAAACAATTGTTCCAGTTCCAGTTATTACCTGTAGATATGTTAACACCAGTGATCTGTATCAGACTGTTGGTGCTGATGGTGTAGTTGAAGTTTCTCAATTGCTCTACAGCTCTGACATCTTTGGTTTTCAGCTCAAAGGAAAGCAGGTATTGACGAACGACTGGAGGAGCTGCAACAAGAAAAATCAAAGAATAAATGCAGGATTTCAGAAAATTCCTTTAAAGTTTGTCCTGTTCTTTGTTTTTTGTGTTTAGATGTTGTAGCGAGCAGAACGGGAGTGGTGGTCTAGTGTTTTCGGGAGCCAAGCATTTGCGTCTTCATGAAGCCACAATGGTCGGTGGTTTGACACCGCTCCCTAAGGGATGGTTTAAACACAGAAACAAATTTCCCCGCTGTGGAATCACAAAAGAAAATGTCATAAGAAAATCTTAAGAGATATCCCTGCCGTCTGTGGAGTGCTAAGAGTGATCTGGTCCACTTGGTAGAACGTTGGGACCGCTCCAACCTCAAATCGAGGACATTCAACATGCTGGATTGTCTTGGTCCGATATCTTAGCATATGGGCTGTTCCACGAAGATAAACAAGAATGCAGTCTGTTGAATGTGACGTGTAGCCCGTCAGAAAGCAAGGTGAGGGAAACCCAGAGAGAGAGAAAAAAAAACTCACCTCCATATCATAGTGCAGCAAATGTTAAGTCCCCTGTTCATGCTGTCTGCCCTCCTTTAACCAACACCTTTTCTTATGTAAAGGTTCTATGTGGGGGGGGGGGGGGGGGTTCGGTTAAAATTAGTCCACAAACTATCACTATTATTCTTCCTCGTCCGTCTGCATTAATAAATTGACAAAATAACCTGCTTGAGTTAAAAAAATTAAAAAGAATGATTACTGTAAAATAAAAATCAAAGAAGGTCCCAAGTAATGTTGGAGAAATGTATGATAAGCACATGAAGTGTTTGAGGGTTTGGAAAGTTGAAGCAGGAAATAGGAAGAGAAAGGCTGCAGTAAAGGCTTTTTGGGGGAAATGTTTTCAAGCAGGACAGTTGCTGGCTGACTGGATAATTTCAGTATTAAGGGAAAGTTACTCAAACCTCCAACCTAGTATGTTTGACCCCACCCCAGTCTTTCCTATTCTGTGATGACTTGGACGATGAGGCCGGCCCCTGGGAGCGTCTCCTGTGCAGTTACATCATTTACAGACTGAGACCAGACGCGGCTGCTCAGACCCGCTTCTCTTGTGTGGGGATGAGGTTTGGCCCGCTGGTCACCAAACTACAACATCATGCCAGTCACACCAAAGACACTCTCCAAGACAGGAACACGACTGGGAAATGTGACATGGACCTGGGGGTTCATAGTTTGAGTGCGGTAGAATCATTAGT
The DNA here is from genome assembly GCF_011125445.2 of Fundulus heteroclitus. NCBI lineage: Eukaryota > Metazoa > Chordata > Actinopteri > Cyprinodontiformes > Fundulidae > Fundulus > Fundulus heteroclitus. The sequence goes on from NC_046375.1 coordinate 26,377,823, forward strand.
TTCAAGAGGTTATAGCTTAAGATCTGAAGAATACCAAACTTTGTTTTACTTTCTGGGTATTTAGTTAGAGCCAGTAAATCTTACAAAGTAAACCTATGAGCAATTATTAATTAATTATTAAAGCAGATTAGTTTTAACACACCCAGACTAAAGCAAACTCAAAAAAACTAAAAGGCTTAAAAATCTAAAGCTCAAAATTGAAACTGAAAATAAATCCAAGAAAGAAATAATAAATGCAGGCGCTTAACTGGGAATGAGTACCGAAATCAAAACTAATAAGAGAAGAATAAATTACAACTATGACTACTCAGAATGATGCTATGGGATTAAATTTGAAAATGTTAAATAGATAAATAAATATTTAGACTGATGAAATTATCAGCAGGTTAAATAGTAGTAGGGGTCTGGGGAGTAATCTCCTTGCATGGCCCTTCCCTAAAGAAACTTTATTAAATCTGACTGGGAGATAGCTTTCTAAGTAAAACACAAGTGTGCATGCATACAGACTTGAGGGAGCTGGTCAATGGGACCTTTTAAACTTTTAATTTGATCATAAAATCCTAGGGGACCAAGTGTGACAGTAAGTTTGCAAACTTGAGTGTGAAGTGAATCTGACCAGTGTGGATGGAGCATGTGAGATGAAAGCTGTATGACTGAATCAGAACGGCAAAATATGTTGAATGATTGGGAATTATTTTGACAACCTTAGAAAATGAATCACATGGCTGTGTGAATGGGAATTAGGAAAATATGGCTTGTGTTTGCTTGTTACATGGTTTTTAGTCTTGTGGGTCTATGTGTTAAACGTGGGTTGATTATCTGTAACAGCTGTTTGTCTGTGTGAGCAGATTATGTTTTGTTATTGATGTTAGAATGCTTGATGCCTTGAATGTGTCAAAGTGTTTATAAATGCTGGAGACGGCAGCTCCTGCATTCAGACACTTTCCAAAGTTTGCCTGGCAGAGTATCTGAAAGACTTAGATACATTCTGAATTAGGCCAAAACAGAACAATTTCTATCTGAAGTGCAGTCAAATCAAATGAAGCACAAAAGGGACTTGAGTAACTTATAAATCATATTAACAAAAGTACTAAGGATAATAATGGAGGGGATTGACTTTGCTTATTGTAGAGAAAATATTTGGTAACTGGTATATTTAAGATAAGACAAATGTGGGTTTGATGTCCAATAAATAAGTAAACTGATGGGGTTATGGGTTTTATCACAAAAGCTCATTTTCTTTTATTTTTTGTTAAATACACAAGTAAATGAAATAACTATTGTAGCTTTAACAATTATAGTTTGTAATTGTTTAATTTTTATTTTGTTTTGACTAATTGAAGCTAGGCTGCACAGTGACGCAGTGGGTAGTGCTGTTGCCATGCAGCAAGAAGGTCCTGGGTTCAAGTCCTACCCTTGCTTTGGGTCTTTCTCAGGGTACTCCGGCTTCCTCCCACTGTCCAAAACCATGTTAGGTTAATTGGCTTCTCTAAATTCTCCTTAGGTGTGAGCATGTGCAAGAATGGTTGTTTGTCCTGTTTGTCTCTGTGTTTCCCTGCGATAGAGGAGACTGTTCCAGGGTGTACCCCGCCTCTTGCCCATTGACAGCTGGAGATAGGCACCAGCACCCCTCATGACCCCACAAGGTCTAGAAAACGGATGGATGGAATTGAAGCTACACTGCAGATGGAAAGATGGACGTTTTAAATTAGATAAAATAATATCATAATGACTTGATTTTGCAAACATACTTGGAGAACACGTCAGAGGGAGCAGTTTGCTACAGAGACAAAGAATAGAGAATATATTTTACGACAAGTGCTCTTCATTAGAAGGATGGACACTGGAATGAATAGAGAAGCCAAGGAGAAGACAGGGGGATGAATATCAGAGAGTAACTCCATCCCCTGCCACAAAAGACGAGTCCAGCACAACACACTTCAATGGTCATTCCAAATTTCTTATTAGGAAAATTATACCATACCATACCAGCTTTATTTATAAAGCACTTTAAAACAACCACAGTTGATACAAAGTGCTGTACAATCCAAAAACACAACAAAATAAAAATAATTATAATTAAAAGTAGTTTAAAAACAAAGACATACACTTTAAACTAGATCTCGCTGGTGTTGAAAGCCAAGTTAAATAGATGGGTTTTAAGACGAGCTTTAAAAGTGGACAGAGAAGGGGCCTCTCTGACCTGCAAAGGTAAGTCATTCCATAATTTGGGGCCCATAACAGAGAAAGCCCTGTCCCCTCTGAGCTTCCTTTTTGTTCTCGGTACCTCCAAGAGCAGCTGATTTGCTGACCTGAGAGACCGATGGGGTATGTGGAGTTGAAGAAGCTCAGTGAGGTAAGCCGGGGCAAGATTATGCAATGATTTAAAAACAAACATAAGAATTTTAAAATGAATCCTAAAATATACAGGCAGCCAGTGAAGTGAGGCCAGGACAGGGGTCACATGGTCCCTTTTTCGAGTACCTGTCAACAAACGTGCAGCAGCATTTTGTACTAGCTGCAGACGTGAGAGCAGCGCCTGACTGACTCCCAGATAAAGTGCATTACAGTAGTCCAATCGAGTTGAAATAAAAGCATGGATCACTGTTTCAAAATGCTGCCTGGAAAGAAAAGATTTCACTGACGCCAATCGCCTTAAATGATAAAAGCTGGACTTAACCACGGCTCTAATTTGGCTGTCCAATTTAAAATCACTATCCACCTTAAAACCAAGATCTGTAATAACAGGTTTAAAATATTCCTCCAAAGGTCCCAGGTCAACAGAGGAGGACTCACAGGAGCCACTGGGTCCAAACACCATCACCATCAAGTTTAAAAAGTTCAAGGCCAACCAAGCTTTAATATCTCCTAGACAAGCCAGGAGATGTTTGATTGACCGTACATCCTGCTGCTTTATGGGCAAATAAATCTGACAATCATCAGCGTAAAAATGAAAAGAGATCCCATGTTTCCTAAGGATAGAACCCAGAGGCAGTATATAAAGAGAGAAAAGCAGTGGGCCAAGAATTGAGCCCTGTGGGACACCGTAAGACATTGAGGCAATAGATGATTTAGAGCCACTAATATTCACTGAAACAGTTCTCTCCTCCAGGTAAGACCTGAACCATTTAAGAACAGTGCCATCAATACCAACAATGTGGTGTAATCGCGATATTAAAATGTTGTGGTCTACCGTATCAAAGGCAGCAGTTAGATCAAGTAACATCAGAACAACATGGTGACCAGAATCACATGCAAGAAGAACGTCATTAAAAACTCTAATCAAAGCAGATTCTGTACTATGGAGAGTTTTAAAACCTGACTGAAATACCTCCATGATGCCATTGTCATCTAAAAACTGTGTCAGCTGACAATACACAATTTTTTCTAATACCTTAGAAAGAAAAGGCAGCTTCGAAATAGGCCGATAGTTAGCCAGAACAGTAGGATCAAGGCCAGGTTTTTTAAGCAGAGGCTGCACTACTGCATGTTTAAAACTAGCGGGAACCACACTCGAAGACAGGCTGCTATTTATAATTGCAAGAACAGGCTGCGCTATACTAGGAAAAATATCTTTAAAAAGTCGTGGAGGCACAGGATCCCGGGGGGAACCGGATAGCTTAATGTGGCCAACCACGTCCTCTAACAGTGAGACAGTCACAGGCTCAAACTGATTGAAAGCAGCCGAGCAGGGGACTGAAATTGAAGGGTCAGAGTCAGGAGCTGTGATACGAGCCCTTGTACTACCAACCTTTTCAATAAAGAAACGCATAAAATCATCACACACCTCAGGAGAAGCTTCCAAGCAGGCATTCTGAGAACTATTTAGCACAAAGTCAATGGTGTTAAACAAAACACGTGGATTATGACTGTTTGAAGAAATAATATTTGCCAAATATTCCCTTTTTGCCTCTTTAACTGTGCTCTGGTAGAGACGCCAACAGTCTTTTAAAATCTGAAGAGTAACTTGCAGTTTATCCTTTTTCCACCTGCGTTCAACACGACGACATTCCTTCCTTGCAGCACGAGTTCTGTCATCAAACCAAGGCTCAGATTTAATCCTGGGCTGCCTAGTTTTTAATGGAGCAACCGAGTCCAGGATGGTTTGACAGGAAGAATGAAACCAGGACCAGAGCTCTTCTGTATCGAAGTGGAGGAAGTCAAATGATCCACAGAGCTGAAGAAAAGCAGTAGAAAATTGAGTGGCAGTGGAAGGGTTAATAATGCGACAGCGCCGAACAGCAGTGCGAGTTTTTACTGAGGTAGGTGTCAAAGTAACAGTGAATAAAACAGGTCGGTGATCCGAAAACACAGAGTCACAGATTTCCAAGTTAGTCACAGGCAGACCGCAGGAAATGACCAGGTCCAGTGTGTGTCCATGTTCATGTGTAGGGCCGGATACGGCCTGTACCAGGTTAAAAGAGTCCAAAAGGGTTAAAAAGTCCTTTACCAGAGGCTTATTTGGACAGCACACGTGTATATTGAAGTCCCCAACAATAAGAACATGTTCGTAGTTGGTTAAAATCCCAGATAAAAAATCTGAAAAGTCGCTTATAAAATCGACTTTTTTATAGTGGTAATTTGCCCAAAGGCAAATTACCACATTTGCTTTAGAAAAGTATTACTTGCATTCTTTTCACATTTTAACCAAAGCACTGAATTTAATGTATTGTTCAGAGATTTATATGCTATTGACCAACACAAATTAGTGCTTGCTCACTGCATATTATCATGAATATATCCTTTCTGTTATGAAACACGGTGGTGGCAGTATCATGTTGTGAGAATGCATTCCTTCATCAGTGACAGAAAAGCTAGTTAGGGATGATGAGTAGTTAGATAAAGCTATCCTGGAAGAAAACTTGTTAGTGGAGACAACAACATTAAATGCGAGGTGTTTCGAACAGAGAGATAGGCAAAGCTTTACAAGATGGACAAAGCTGATAGAGAGGTGTAATTGAAGCAAAGAGGGGTAAAACATTTTTTTAAAACCCAAAACAGTACAAGTTTAAAGATTAATTAATTTGTAGATTTTAGAAATATGTTTTATTTTAAACATAAGCATTGCTAAATATTTCTTTTACTTTGAAAAGCTCATAGTTACAAAAAAGAAGTGCTGTAGGGCCTAAAAGCTTTACTTTAGGTTGAAAACAGTTGTTACTTGCTATGCTCAATGTTGTATTGATGTGATCGCCACTGCTCCTTAAGGGATGGGTCAAATGCAGAAGACAAACCTCATTGGAATGTAGAATTGCAATGACAAATAAAGATTTCTTCTTCTTCTTCTTTAAAGGTTTATATTTTCAAAACTGTCTTCCCCCTTT